>NC_041830.1:10245916-10547000 GCF_900964775.1 Scleropages formosus | reverse complement strand
AGCTCCGCTGCTCACGGGGCCACCGCTGCTAGCTGACACCAGCACTTCTGATATGGTCATTATTACTGCATCACTTCAGGTTAAGTTCCTTGATCAAGGGTACTACTGTACAGCAGGAGGTAGATTTGAACCTGGGACCTTTAGATTGGAAAGAGACAGCTCAAACCACTGCTCCCACTTGTACGGTGAGGGAGGATGAGCACTGAGTATTTTAACTCTTTAGTAATTTAACTGGCACTTTTCTCTACTCATTCATACAGTAAGGTTATTGTTACTGTATCAGTTCAAAGTAAGGGCCTTGATCAAAGATATTACAAGAAGAGGTGGGATTTGAACCCAGTGTCTTTAAGTGCAACGTGGTGGTTCTAACCACTATATCGCCTCCTGCCATGATCAAAGGCAGTCACTGTCCGTATCACTGACAAGGAAACCACCACCACCTCCACCAACCCACACCCCGCAGCCTTCAGGACCGGTGTGGATTGGCAACCGTGGAACCGTTCGCCTCCTCCAAGCCCATTTCCTCATCACACTCCATGAGTGGCAGGTTGTGGATGGCAGGGAGGTCCAGAAGACGAGGTCTGTGCTCCAAAGGGAGGAGTGGAGGCTGGAGGGGGTCCTGAACCCCCCGCTGCCCAGCAGCCAGCTCCCTGGCGCTGCATGAGGGGGTGTGGGTGGCGTAGATCTCATGGAAGCTGTTGTAGTCCACCTCATAGAAGCCCTGCTCCAAGGTGAGCACAGGGGTGAAGCGGTAGCCCCACAACACCTCCGTGTCCAGGTATGAGCTCCTCGCCTGACAGGTCATCCCTGAATGGATGGCGGGTGGTGAGAGAAGAACAAGACAGGTGTGAGATGTTACATGTGCTGCTTCAACAACCTACACTTATGACAGCTGTCCAATTAACCTTCTTCCATAAAGCGACAGCTTACAACGGGGGGGGTTGCCACTGCTGCCTTTAGGTCCAAAGGTTGGAAGTTCAAATCCGACCTCTCGTTTTAATACCTTTAAGGAAGGTCTCTACCCTAAATTGTCCAACTGTATCAATTGGTGTAAGTGGCTTAATATCATAAGTGTCTTTGGAGGAAAGCGTCAAATAAACACATTGCCTTTGAGTCCCAAAGGTTGTCCGCTATGTCCAAGGATGACGTCGGCTCATCGAGTATTTAATACTGTCTGCGTCTCAGTCAGCGTCTGCATGTCTAGTAACCACTGTTCATTGTCTGTAAAAGACTTGATTTGTGATTCTCTACAAGTTATTTTTTCTTTAAAATGGCTAGGAAACAAAGAAGTGAGTGTTCTGGTGGTGCCGAATAGGAAAAATGACAGACAATTGATTTAGAAATGAAAGTGAAAAGAGTAGTACTGCATGGAAATACAATGCTGTACTGTATTCATATCACTATTCTATATTAGTATTATTTAAACACAAATAATATATGAAATCAGGGCCCACTGTATGGTGGGTCTGGGTTCGAGTCCTGCTTGGGGTGCCTTGCAGTGGACTGGCGTCCTGTCCTGGGTGTGTCCCCTCCCCCTTCAGCCTTGCACCCTGTATTGCCGGGTCAAGCTGCGGTTCGTCGCAACCCTGCTTGGGACAAATGGTTGTAGATATGTGTGTGTTTGTGTGTAATATATGAAACTGATAAAGAAAAACATTGCAAAATCTGTGTAAAGGAAGGTATGCAATCCTGTTGTAAGTGGAAGATCACCTGTATAATAATAACACGGACCTTCTCCCTCTGCTCTTTGGTTCATCTGAACGTCAAGTATCTGGACTTATGATCAAAACGTCCACAGTTGAGCTCCCCGGAGGGCTCTGCCTCCGAACCCTTTGCGGAGTCCCTCGACCTTGCCCCCTTCATCCAATACATCTAACTTTTTTAATAAATAACACTTAAAACATCATGATGTGAGCAGGTGAGTTTAAACAAACATCTCAGAGGCAGCTTGGCTGCTCGAAGTCATGAAGAGCCGTGTTCTTGTGACTCAAAGTCACTGTTCCAGGTCACTGTTCCTGTACCGCTGGTCATGTGAAGGTGCAATAATTGCTTTGCATTCATTTTGCTCTAACATAAATAACTGATTAATAACTTGGGCCGTGCGCTAGCTGTCTGACTCAGACGGGGGGGGGGACGGGGGGTTGAGGGCTTAGTTTGCATCTCTGCATAACAAATTATATAATAGCGGAGACCTGTTTTTACCACCAGCAAAAAAACCTCTCCTCTGAGTTTTCTTTGGACTGATTCAGGACTGCACCACGTGCTTCACGAGGCAGCAGGTGGCATAGTGGTTAGCACTGTAGTGCTCTGGATTCGGACGGGGCGAAGAAGGGCGCACGGACAGCATTTATTACGAATGTTTATTGGAACACCGGCACACAGCGAGAAGTATGGGTGCGAACTCATGGAAATAATACTCTTGGCCCAAAGACCCCCTTTCCTCAAAGACCTATACCTCAAACCAGCCTTCCCAGCCTGTGTAGCCTTTCTCAAGCTTTCCTTCCTCTCCCACACTGTCCAACAGACACTCACCTCCTCATAATCCTCATGAGACCCCACAGCGGTTGAACAACTATGTCACATTTTACCCACAATTCTCAGCTATTTACAATAAGCATCTTTTCCCGGTCGAACACGACACCCCTCAGTAACACGGGTCGTTACAGCACCATTATCTTCTACTTGAAGTATTTATGTTTGAATCTCACATCCCGCTGCAGTAACCTTGAGCGAGGTACTTACCTTGAATCAATACAGTAAAAAGTTCTCAGCTGTATAAATAGATGAATAATTAGTAGCAGCTGAAGATTGCAGGCTGTTTTGGACCAACAAACAAGCAAACAAATAAATAAACTCTTCAAACTCCAGACAAGGAGGTTGAAGAGAAGTTTCCCCTTGCTCTTCGGTTGTAAGATACAACTGGGCTACTTTTCTTTCACTGGAGCAGTTCTTCAAGGGCTCTGTAGTAGGAGACCATTGGCTATGATGAAGTGCAAAAGGAGGGAACTTCTCTTGTGTCAGAGGAGCAGAGAACCATGATGCTGAGAAAGACAAAAAGACGGTGGAGAAGTTTGATCTGGCAAATAATGTCTTAGCCCTTCCGAAGCGTGTGGCATCTAATCTCATTCCTGTGGCTTGATCAGAGTCCTCGACTTACGAGGTATGCGACTTACGACAGCCTGGACTTACGACAACTTTCTCATCAACCTTTTATAATTTTTGAGTCCCGATATTTGGTTACAAAATATGAAGACGATTGCTCTATCTGCTGTACGATGACATCGGCTGGCCGCGCTACAACGACGCACCGTTTTTTTTTTGTTGACTGCGTGTCGTTATTTACAGAAACGAAAAATCCTACAAAAATGCTATGAGATCGATATTGTAAACTCGATGCTTTACCATCCTTCGGAAGAAACTACTAAGGAGGGCATCTGAAATTTTAAGATTGACCTCAAAGAAGGGATCTGGTGAAAACTGACTCCAGTCGTTCTAGAAGGACCCTATATGAAAAGAATTTCTTCCATCCAGGATGCATCACTGAAACTGTGCTCTGCCAGGGTGCGTCCTAATTATTGCCGAAACTGGAGACCTGAGAATCACAGGTACAGGAGTGAATGGGAACATTTCACCACAAGCCACTGAATAAAACATGACGGAAACGGAATGTTTTACCGCCCGTCGGAAAGGGCGATGGCAGAGGTTTGTCACTTGTTAAAGGGAAATGACGCATCATCAGATGTCACACCTCTGCAAAAACAGTGCCGGCCTCTTTTCCATGCGCAAGATGTCAGATGGCAATTTAATTCGCGAAACCCTGAGAATGTCAAGGAAAATGAATGAGACATTTAAGAAATGGAACGTGCAATTGTATTTTTATGTCACTCACTTACATTTACAATAATTTAGCACGTGCTTTTTTCTGAAGTGATACACAGCTCAAACAAAAGTAAACAAAAGTGCTTGAACAGCTGGCTAAACATTAGACGATACTTTTAGCTCTTATTTTTCACCTCGGCACTTGCTTGTCAAACAGAGCGGGTGTCCAAAATCAAAAGTACACGTGTCCTTGATTTTGCCCCCAAAATGGCTATCAAGCTCTCTCTGTCTCTCAGAACTGCTGAATCCCTCCCAGCATTCAAGAAGGGTCTCAATCCCAACTCTTTCAGACCCATGGCAAAGCAGGGCGGCATGGTGGCAGAGCGAGTAGCGCTGCTGTCTCACAGCGCCTGGGTGCTCTGGTTTCCTCCCACAGTCCAGAGACATGTTGTTCAGGTTCCCCCATAGTGAGTGAGTGACAGAGAGAGTGTGTTCCACTGATGGATGGATGAGTGACCCAATGTAAGTAGTGTATCTAAGCAGTGTAAGTCACCTTGGTGAATATGGTGTGTGGGCTGATAACACTACATAGTATCTATAGGAAGTTGCTTTGGAAAAAAACGTCTGCTATGTAAATAAATAAATGTAATGTATCATATAATCTGACCTGGATTAGACTGAGTATAATAGTGAAGCAGTGCAACTTCATGTTCAGTGCCAGAAGTTTCTTGAGGGGTTTACAGGTCTGTGAAAAATGCACCCATATGTTGCAGGATAATGTGTGCGATATAAAAAACTTGCATTGCAAATTGTGCTTTGATTTGAATAAAGTCTCTGGACTGGCCTTGGCATTAGGCAAATAAATTACCAAAATTGCACTTTGGGCCCCATTATCTGAATTAATGATCTGCTGGCTAGTGCCCATGAAACCAGAGTAAGGAAACAATTAGCAGGGAGAAATAGTCATGAGGAATACAAGAGTTGCTGTTTTTTGTTCTTGGCAATAGACATTGATTTTCTGATGCTTTTTTTGCTTACCTTATATTTTCTTTTATATTTAAACTGCAGCTGGAGGTGACTTCTGAGGGTTTTGTATAATATAGCAGTTATTTTTTATTTAAGACCCCCTAAAAAATTAACGAAAAATTAAAAAATTAAAATTCCTATCACTTCAACTTGAATTAATTAAAAAAATGTTGTGTAAAATTTTACGGACGTCAAGTATTTAGGGCAGAACAATGGTTAGAGCTGTGACCTTGCAGTTAAAGCTCCCAGACCTTGTGACAACTGATCCTCTTTGCCAGTGCAGTTTTTCAGGGATTGGCAAATGTTGTCGTTATTTTTTAGATAGTTTCCCATGACAAATTAAATAATTTTGCAGTTTTTGTGACAGATGCAACTGCAGCTTGAGCAACTTGGGCCCTTTGGAACTCTATTAGTGGACTCATGCTGCTTTGAAAATTCACATATGCAGTAAGTATTAATTTTCAGATCTTTTTCATAGCTGACACACACTGCTCAATAGCGAACATATTGTGCTTCTGTTGTTTTGTCCACTCCCTGTACATATCATCGTTTTCGCATTTTCAAAGATGTTATTCAAAAACGTTCTTATTTATTATTCTTTGTCATCAAAAAATCCAAACAAACCACTGGTGTTTTATAAAATATATAGCATTAAACTGGTCAAAGAATATAATCAGTTACAACATCACCAAAAATCCATCTGTAGTCTACCTCTATTTACATTGATTTGGTGCTTTTCTACAAAAAGACTTGCAGTGGTGAGGTACTTTCAATGATTTACCCATTCATCCAGCTGAGTAATTTTCGCAGAATCAATTCTGGGTAAGTACATTACATTTATTTATTTAGTTGACACTTTTCTCCAAAAAGCAGATTAGAATGTTAAGTTACCTAAGAATTATGCAGCAGTTATTTACCCATTTATACTGGTGAGTAGTTTTCAGCAGAGCAGTTTAGGTTAAATACTGTCTCTAGGGTACAACAGCAGGAGGTGAGATTCAAAGTGATGATCTCTAAGCCCACAACCAGCAGTACTTACTTCTATGCTACTCGCAGTCTGCATAAGAACCTTGCTTAGGGCTATTACAGTAGGGGGTGAGATTAAAAGCTGGGACTTCTAAGTTTTACCACATAGCTTACCACTACACTACCCATAGCCCTCATCGATGTCTACAGTGACTTTTGTTGAAGTGGTTTGAAACGTCACTAATTCATCAGAAGTGAGAAACAAGAGCGTGTGAGCAAGGACAGAGAACAAGGGTGGATATGATGTGGAGAACATGGACATGTTACTGGAGTAGACGCATCCCCTGAATTTGAGGATCAGACTTCCAGCACAAAACTATATTTGCTTATATGAAAGTCTGGGTTAGCTGACCTGTGGCTGTATTTTCTGGCATTGTCATCTTACTTCACAGATCCACATTAAGCAGTCAAACATCAGAAGTGTGGACAACTTTGACTTTGGGTTGTTCAGCAATAGGTGTATGATCAGATTCCTCAACTCTACGGTATTCTTTCCAGCTCAACAGTTCAACACAGGTACTCCTCTTAACCAGGATTTGTTGCAGTTGCCATGGCTGAATGGCTTCATCATGAAAACACATCACATGGGCATCACTGAGGCAAGCTTTTGAAAAATGGTCAATATGGTCATACATGCTTCACAAACACCAGAAATGAAATTGAGATGAACAACAGAGAACAATCTAAAATAAAATGTGTTACAGAGCTATTAGCAAAGACCCACCTGTGGCCTCCACCATGCCTTCCAAGATGACCACGATCTCAAACTCCTCCTTCTCCATCCTTGCCTGGCTCCAATCCCAGAAAGGACTACGCTCGTTGATCTCGTGGGCGATGATGAGCGGTGAGACCAGGAACAGGCGGTCGTCGCCTGTGTCAAACCCCACGTTGATGTCTGTTTGGTTGAGTGGGATGAACTCGCCCTCAGAGGTCTGCTGTGAGCGGATGAGCTTGGCGCGGATCGAGGCCTCTACAATGTGAGAGTTGCGCAGGTCGCCGACCCGGAACATGAGGCAGAGGCGGCCATTGCGCAGTGACACCACAGCCTTGTGAGAGAACACCAAGGTCTCAGCTCGCTTCTTGGGCTGCGAGATCTTCACAAACATACAGCCCACCATCATAGCATTGACGATGGAACCCACGATAGCTTGCACGAGCAGCAACACAATGCCCTCAGGGCACTCGTCAGTGATGACACGATAGCCGTAGCCGATGGTGGTCTCCGTCTCAATAGAGAAGAGAAAGGCTGACACAAAGCTGTTGAGGTTCTCCACGCAAGGTGTCCATCCCTGCTCATCGCCATGAACTAGGTCTCCTCGGATGTAGGCGATTAGCCACCAGAGGAAGCCAAAGAAGAGCCAGGTAACACAGTACACCAAGGTGAAGACGAGGAGGCTGAAGCGCCACTTGAGGTCCACGAGCGTGGTGAAGAGGTCACTGAAGTAGCGATAGGTCTCCTGGACATTACCATGGTGCACGTTGCACTTGCCATCCTTTTGGACGTAGCGCTGCCTTGGCTTCTTGATATTGTCAGCAATCAGACACGTGCAGTCAGTAGCCACATGGGCCTCTCTTATGTGTTTAGGGAGCCTCTTTACCTGTAACACAGTGACATGGCGAGATGAGCTACAAGTTATCTTTTTATTGACAGGGTTTTACAAGGTCACCAATTTATATTGCTGAGCAATTACTGGGACTTTGTGTTACAAGCTTAGATCATAAACCCCTACTGTCTCACTTCTCATTGCATGTCGGTGTTCCATTTATGAACCTCAGTGGAGGTACAAAAGATATAGTTTCGTCCTCAGGTTGAATCCTGCATGTCAAGATTAACATACTGCAGTTATATTAAGAGGTGTGTGGATCATAGACGTGTTCAGAACCAGTAACTTTGTGTATCTCACCTCTGTGGCCATAACTCCTGTCTCCATGTGATGATCTGTGTATGCTTGTGAGTCACCAGCCATCATCAGCTGGCTTCCTGGACCAGGGAGACGGAGAAACAAGCTTCACTCACTTTTTCCCAAGCTGCAGAGGCATGTGCATGGCTCAGTGGTTAGGGCTCTTGGTTTTTAGTCAAAATGGGTAAATTTAGAGCAGGAACTGTGTTTCTGTGATTCAGCAAATATGCTCAAGCATATAGTATTTATGTATAAAGTTGGATGGGTCTGGGGTTCGAGTCCTGCTTAGGGTGCCTTGCGATGGACTGGCGTCCCGTCCTGGGTGTGTCCCCTCCCCCTTCGGCCTTGTGCCCTGTGTTGCCGGGTTAGGCTCCGGTTCGCCATGACTCCGCTTGGAACAAGCAGTTTCAGACAGTGTGTGTGTGTGTCTGTGTCTGTGTGTGTGTATAAAGTTGGCCAGTACATTACTGTCTCCTGACAAAAGCATGTGCTGGTAGTGTAGTGGTTAGAGCTGCAACCCAAAAGTGACAGGTTTGAACCTCACCTCCTGCTGTAGTACCCTTGAGTAAGGCACTTACCTTAAAATTGCTCTTATAAAATTACCCAGCTGTGTAAATACTTGTAAGTACCTCAACGTTGTAAGTTGCTTTGGAGAAAAGTGTTAGCTAAATGAATAAATGTATGTACATTAAATTGACTATCTATGTCTCTGAATGTCACTTCTATAGGCAACTACTCTAGTGATTTGAACCGGTAACATGATGGTCTCCGACAAATAAACTGTGCATTAATAATCTTGCATCTGTATCTAAAGTGCTTTGTTTGTTATTTTGTTTCTTTGCAATTTTCTTTGCTCTGAGTTGTGCATAATTTGAAAAAAATTGTCTGACTAATAAATATAAATATCTATATAATTATAAATATAAATATAAATAGAAATGCAATTTGTAGCCCTGGTAACGTATGTTCAAGTGTTTTGCATTTCATCACTAATTAGATTTGAAAAGTGTCAGATGTACAATTTAAATGTTAATTGATTTAACAGGATTTAAAGGTCATTTACATTTGAATGTCAGAGCTCTTGTCCCCATCTGTGTAATAATCAGAATGAGCTAAACATGCTGAACATCGGAAGCGATCCTGATTTTTATTGAGGTTTTTTCGTACTCATGACATATAGGTTTTGTAAAAGAGCTGCATGCACTCTCAAACCCTGCCTTCCACCTATTGCTGGACCCCAAGGAGTAACCCTTTCAAGTTCATTGTGACTCAAGCTCTCGGCCCACCACCTTCCCACCGGCTGGACTTGGGCTCCTTGGGGGCCACCTGCGGATGTGGAGGGTCCTTTCTGCCAAAGAGAGCAGAGCACCTGCCCATTCTGGGGCCGACACCGAGCGCCTCGCGGTGCCCGCGCTTTCACATCTGCTGCGCCTTTCCAATCACACGTTCGCTCCCACGCACAATATGTGCCGTTTGAGTCGAGACGCTTCGGCTCCGCAAGAGCCCGGCTTTCTGCAACACAGCTGTTCTGGGAGCAAATTGCAAATCAAATGGATCTCGAACACGCATCGGAATAAAGGCTTGCGAAACGCTGCCTCGTTCTACGCATCTCTTGCCTGCAGGTTTCAATGTCTATCATTTAGAGGAGTCGTCATGATACTGTACATTTAGTATGGAACTGCAGAGGTCTAAACAGGCATATTAAACATAATAATATCAAGCACATTTTCCAGTTGCTCGGGGCATTATGGTTTTCTGTAGGGACTTCTGTAGATAAGAGATGGAGCATAGCAGTTAAGAACTTTAAGAGGGTGTTTTGTTGTACACTTCTTAATATTTTCTTATTATTTAGATTGACTATGATGTATCTGATGCCTTCTCTAAAGGTCTAGGTTTCTAACAAAGAAGCTGCTTCTTTTTTTTAGAAAAATTTAAAGAAAAAATTTAATTCTTTTTAAGATGCTTATAATTTGTTTATACATCTTGGTAATTTAGTGTTCTTCTGATTACAGGGCAACAGCTGTAACCGCTGTGCTTCTACTTGTCACAAATTCTGTATCTACATCTTAGTCGCTATGTTCGTTTCTGTGAGCGAGAACATGGGCCATGCAGTGTAATAGTACAAGTATCTCCGAATTAAGCTGCCTTTTGTTTACATGTGATGCTGCTAACAGTGGTTTGTGAAGTGATGCAGTGACACACGCACACACACACACACACGCACACACACACACTCATGTCCACATTGTAATTCCTTCCAGTGGGAAACGTCCTGCAATGCCCTTTGGAAACTGTTTTCTCACTCCTTCCTTTTCGCTTTGAAAAATGAACATCTAGTGATCTTTTATCAAAATAAACCATCCAACAAAACATTTATACATATATATATATATAGGAAAATTTTTTGTATAATTAGATATATTGCATATTACACACACATTCTCTCAGTTTTTGACACTTCTTGAGATTAAATTGTCTCATGTCTTTTTGTCAGTTCAAGAAATATATGAATGGGTGATATTTGAAATATATGTGAAAAAAATAACGCCAATATTGTTTTAACATAATTTCTGTATGTAGGAGGTAGTGAGATGTTCATTTCTTGAACTGTCACACTTTCGTTATTGCTTTTCTGGTATAAACCAGTAAGTTCTACTGAATTCCATGAGTGCTGCCTTTAATCTGCTGATGCTAACAGATCTCTGCTTCCAAAGCAATTACAGATGCATGTTTCCGGTAAGGCAATTAAGATCTGCTTGAAGTACTGAACTGCACTGCTACTTCTGGGTTTTAAAAAAAGCAAAATTTCGGTCACAGTTAACCACAAGAACAGTAGCTGCCGTGTTACGAGTACTAGATTGCAGAGTGTGGACCTCATCATCTTTCCCTTTCATTGTAGAAAGTGTTTGTGGGTCTTACCTTCGGTTCCTGGTGGGCGACACTTCCAGATGCTTGGTGTGGCATCACCTGGCTGCTCCCCCAGCCCCTCTTCTTCTCCCAGGCTCCCAGATCAGAAGCCTCCTGGTCCTCTGACTCCTCAACCGCCTCCTCCTATCTCCTGAATGTTTGTGTGAGAGTGATGTTGAGTTGCCTCGCCTCCGTTCCTCCGCACCTCTAACTTTGTCCTGCGAGTGTGTCAGTGTGTGTGTGTGTGTGTGTGTGTGTGTGTGTGTGTGTGTGAGGTATCTTTTTTCTCTGTTTCTACATCACAGCTTCATGAATTTCTGTGAACCTTCAGTGTGTGAGTGGATGCCTGAGAGACAATGCATGAGTCTCCCTTCCTCTCTCCCTCGCTCCCGGACGGAGGTCCCCTTCGCTCTCATTGTGTGTGTGTATGTGTGCTTGTGTGAGCATGCGTCTGACTATCAGCTCCATGGAAATGGAGAAGAATGCCCCCGGACAAAGAGGAGAACATTGAGAGGCTTAAACCTCAAGGCATGCTCCATCCATCAGTGGCGAATCTGACTCCAGGAGCAGCTGACGCAAAAGAAGAAAACACATCAGAGGGGAAAGCTGGAAGGCCAGAATGCTGCCAGAACAGCTGGAACCCATCAATGCTGTCCACCAGACGTTCAGGTAGGATAGATGAAGTGGATGCACTTGTCCAAAAGGGGCCTCCAGGGACTCAGCTTGATGAGACTGGCTGGGTTTTACAGCGTAAGCCATTATTCAAACCCCACATCAATGAAGAAGAGGCCCTCAATAGCAATGGGGCAAACGGATTTTTGTGGTACAAGCCACCCTCAGTTCAGAATCTGGAAACAGTCCACTACATGGGACTCAGGGGTACCTCAAGCAAACAGGCCAATATGTAGACAAGATCTCGGGAATTTTTTAAATAAGACTCCTCCCCGTTCTGTGACATGTGTGGCCACTAAAGACCCATTTAGTTTCTCCTTGACTGAGTCACCGAGGGTCACGGCACCAAGGATTGAGGGACATTTCACACGGACGGCGAACCGTATGCTTGAACAAACTCTTTATTCGAGCAATTGCGCTGGTGAGGGTCAGAACAATTCTGAAGCGGTCACACTGAAGACTTGTTGACGCTGGTTTATGTAGTGGTTCATAGCATAGGATAGAATAAATCACGTCACAGGAATGAATTGTAGGTAGTCAACCCTGGACCATTATAAAATCCACCACCCTGCTGTACAACAACCTTCACAGTAACTGTTGTACATTATTTTTGAGACCCTACATTTGGTTGTAAGGTCTAACGACAGCTGCTCCATCTGCTGCATGGTAACATTAGTTTGTCGTGCTGCCACAGGGGTAAATTGGTTGGCTGGAACAAAGTGGACTAACTGTGTCGCTAGCCACCCGGAGGCGTCTGGTTCGTATTTTTGAGAGTTGTAGTGCTCCTCTGGGCTGTGCCTGTGATCTGGAAAGAGAACTGTACCTGCAAACCTTATTAGTGTGGGTAATTCTGTGCAGACAGCTAGCACTGTAGTAGTTAGAGCTGCTGCTGCTGCTGCTGCTGCCTTTGGCTCTAAAGGTCACAGGTTTGATCTCCACCTCTGACTTTAGTACTCTTGAGCAAAATACTTACCCTAAAATTGCTCCAGTGAAAATACTCAGCTGTACAAATGGGTAAATAATTGTAAGCTTGTGATAATTGTTACCTTAACATTGTGAGTTGCTTTGGAGAAGAGCATCAGCTAAATGAATAAATGTAATACTGACACAGTAAAAATTACTCAGTGCTGTGAAAGGGGAAAATCTCTGTAAGTGTGCAAGTTTCTTATTCTAAGGTGTCTTGGACAGAAGTGTCAGATGAATATGAATTTTGTCCTTAGGACAGGAGTTCCCACAGTTCTGATATGAGCTAAGCTCAGAACCATGGTAATTGTCACAAGACCATCCCTGTTTTTGTTCCATTTCCTTTCCTCTGCCCCCTTCCAGCCGCTATTCCTCTGCGCTTTGTTAAAATTACGGTTGGACTTTGCGTTGAACGACCCAAGCACTTTTATTTAGACAGCCCGTGCATTCCTCTCTTTATCAAAGACCTCCTGTTTATATTACCCATTTTCAGAGTACGACGTGTTATTATAAGCAAACTGTAGGCAGACAAAAAAATCCGACAGAGAGCAGAAACATTATGGTGAAAGGTAAAAACGCTTTAGGGTCGGACTTGAAGATGATAGCTTAATGTGACACGGGTCCATTAGCTGAAGACTAGGGTACAAACACACCGGCCAGCGACGCCCTGTGGAGATCATGGGTATCGCAATGTCCAGTGAAGGCGAGGCAACGGCACCGGTGATAAGTGTGAGTCCACCTGGGCAATCTGGTCAACCCTTATATGGGACGCACCGGACAGATGGGTGAAAGAACAGTGGCCAACAAGTGTTCCACACACACACATTTTCAGAACCACTCATCCCATACGGGGTCACGGGGAACCGGAGCCTACCCGGCAACACAGGGCGTAAGGCCGGAGGGGGAGGGGACACACCCAGGACAGGACGCCAGTCCGTCTCAAGGCACCCCAAGCGGGACTCGAACCTCAGACCCACCGGAGAGCAGGACTGCGGTCCAACCCACTGCGCCACCGCACCCCTCTACACAAGTGTTCCATATCTATGGAAATTTATTTGGGATGCTGGGCCACTTCCTTCTCAAAACTGTTAGCCAAATGCCTTGTTAGTCTCCTCCAAGTGCGCTCACACTTTTGACTGGACATCACAGACCTGTTCATTCCGCATTAGTATGAAAAGAAGTTCCAGTTCACAAGGTTGTCCATAACAACATTTGTCATGTGCTGGGGGCTCCAGCTCTGAGTTTCATTGCGGGACCATGATTGTGAGCTGTTCTGGTTGCACCAGGTTTTTAAAAATAGCTTAGAGTAATAATGAAATCACATAAATAGACTTATGCATATAAACTTTCACATCAGTTGTAAACTACATATGGTTTATCCTCACACGGCTAGACGCATCATCTGAATGTCTCATGTATGTGATTTTTTTAAAAATCATTTTGACGTAATAGTAATTTTGTGTCCCAATGTTTCTCACTGTTCATTATAATTTTGACAAAGCAGGATATTATATTAATTATAAGACAGAATAATAAAATAGACATTATAGAAGATGGCACAGCGTTTGCGACACTTCCTTACCAAATCCGCCATTATAATAAAGTATTTGATGCTGTTATTATTAAAAATTTTAAAAAGTAATATCAAAATGTCATTTTTGTCACTCTTCGCTCATTTTTTTGAACATTTGAAAAATAAAATTAAGCTGGAGGATATAGGAGGTTTCTGGAGGAAGTGATTAATCTTCCTGCTTGCATTCCGTCTGCAGAACCCCCCAGCGACACCAATACCAAAAAGTAACATTGGAAACCAGCAAGAAATACGGGGTGACCCACAACTGGGGCTCGACGAAGCAAGGAGGTGTACTGCAAAATAGAAGAAACACACAAAAAACAAACTAGACCTGTAATATGAGGTTTGTAAGAAGAGAACTGCCCTGAACTGACATTCAGCTTTAAAACTGTGCAGAAAAAAGTTAGTCACCCTAGATCAGTGTATCCATAAATCAGGCACTAAACTAGAGAGCGAGAAGCAGAATTCGTGTCTCAATAAAATATAATGCGGAGCCGTGACCCGACAGGGAAACGGGTGACTGACTTCCTAAAGTCACATGTCTCTGTATTGGAAAGTTAAGTAAGGAAACTAACCATGTGATTATTTTGTAGAAATGAATCCTCACAGACTTGTGTCCCCAACCTAGTGATCGAAAACACCAAAATTGAATTTTAGTTAGGTATAAGTGCAGAACGAGATGGATTATTTGTATTTCTTATTTGGCAAAAATTATACAAAGCAATTTAGCAAGTTGACAATTTTATTTAAGAACATACTGTAAATCCAAAACCCTTTACACCAGAGACTAGGTCCAAGCCCACTGTTACCTTTCCTGCCACCTGTGTTTAGGGTCCATCCAGATTCATTGTGAATTTAAAACCCTTTATTAGCTTCTCCAGCTATATTTCTGCAGAAGGTGATCAGGTGCATGTGGTTGTTTTACTGGGTCATGTTCTGGCTGTGTCTGTCACCATCTGTCCTGTCCTTCAACTCCCTCTGTAGCAATGAATTGTGGGAGTTTGAGGCTTCAGAGTGTCCTTCATGTCCAGCTGGTAGGGTGTCCTTCTTCATATCTCACATTGTTGTGCCTCTCTTTGGAACAGTTTTGCCCAGCAGGACCCAGCTGGAGACTTTTCAAAGAGGACAAACAAGACTGGTGGACAGAGAGTCTAGACACACCGGTTCTGCAGCTCTGTGGTTCCCGGGCTTGATCTCAGGCTCCCTGCGGGGCCCAGTCCACTCTTGCTCATGGGTCACTGCTGCTCCAGACAAACACCTCTGTAAATCTTCATACCTGCACACATACCTACGTACCTGAAGGGGAGCTGGGACCCGGGTCTCTCAGACTTCCGCTCGCCACGATCCTCTCCATGGACCAGGGCAGCCCGGATGATCCCCTTCAACTCGAGGACTTTTTCCAGGTTTTTCTCATGAGTTTGCTTTCCCAGATCTGGAAATCTACTGTTAAGAAAATGCATGAAGGAGATGCATGCGGTGTCTTATTTAATTTTATTTTGTATTGAAAAGTTTGAGTAATGCTTAGTAGTGTATTTAATAAGTGTAGTGTAATGATTTAAAACACCAAAAAATGCCCCCAATTAACCTCTATTCTAATGAAGGAACAATATTATTCTCATCAGATTTTTTCCAAATAAAATCGATGCTAATGCACCACACAAGTGCTCAGTCCTGTAGACGAAAGAGTAGGAGACCTGAAAGAAAAGAAAGCTTGTCTTCTAATTTAATTAAGTCTTTGGCAGAGTGTGACCTTTTTCTCTTTTAAAACAAGGAGGTTTTGCTGACTGAAGCCCTAGAGCAACAGAAAGGGGGCAGAAGATTCTGAAACGAGAGTTTTGGCGCAAGCTTTTGGACAGTCACAACTTGAGCTGTAATACCATGGTACGAAGTAGGCCCACAGAGGAGCAGACCTGGGAGGTTCTACCACTCATCAGTCATTGCAGGGTTGCTTTGTTATATGCGATCACGTTGCCTTCACAAAGGAACCCAGCACTTGCTATTAACAGGCTTCCTGGTCCCTGTGTGGGTTGTGGGGAAGGTGCAAATTCCATCATTGTTTGAGAAACAGCCTGGCTCTCCTCCCAGGCATTGACCCCACACAGTACTGTTCACACATCTATGGGTTTTCCTGGCAGGTGACCAAGCCATTGCACGGGAGCTGTCCAGTGCTTAATGCACTGCAGGGTGACTGGGGATGCGGACCGTGAATGCGGCCCGTGAACTCTGCCTCACTGACTGTAAACCTGAACATTTTCCTGGTAAGGCAGACACAACACGGCACTGCAAGGACAAACAGGGCGAGTGGTCAAATGGAAATTTACAGTGTGTTGACCACTGGGGGACAACAGCAAACGCAATGTGGTGTATACAATAGGAGTATCATATTATACAATCTCCTACTACGCATGAGCATGTTCAGTTTGTTCCATGCCTTTTCCTAAACACCCAACAGCAAATTTCTGTCAATTCTGAAAATTTCTGAAGCAAAATAAATAACATATTGAACACAATTTGTTATCAAATACAAATGAGGATGAGTTTTATTGGCTAAGTCTGCACACGCATACAAGGAATTTGCTGTGGTTCTTGATGTTTCCAGTATTTACAGATGATGCAATAAAACAAACACAAATGTACATATATAAAATATGTGGTATATTTTAAAAGCACGGAATATCTTCTGTAAGGTGCATCAAGACTCGACATTGTAACATGTACAGCTTTTGAGACACACCTAAAAAAATGTCCCCTACAGTGGACAAAAATGTGAATGGCTGGTCCCCAGGAGCATGATACAATTAAATACATTTAATTAATTTAATTTTCATTAAATACATTTATCAACAGATATTTTAAGGTAGGGGTGGGGTGGCGCAGTCCTCCTCTCCAGTGGGTCTGGGGTTCAAGTCCCGCTGGGGGTGCCTTGCGACGGACTGGCGTCCTGTCCTTGGTGTGTCCCCTCCCCCTCCAGCCTTGCGCCCTGTGTTGCCGGGTAGGCTCCGGTTCCCCGTGACCCCGTATGGGACAAGCGGTTCTGAAAATGTGTGTGTGTGTGTGTGTGTGTGTGTGTGTGTGTGTGTGTGTGTGTGTGTGTGTGTATGTATGTATGTATGTATTTTAAGGTATATCATAGTACAATAATTTTGATATGTGTTTTAGTACATATGGAAGCAGGCCAATATTTTATTTTTCAAATTTTATCTATTTGGTAGTTTAATGATAGATACTTAGAGGGGTGGGGTGATGCACTGGGTTTGGCCAGGCCCTGCTCTCTGGTGGGTCTAGGGTTCAAGTTCTGCTCGGGGTGCCCTGCAGCAGACTGGCGTCCCGTCCTGGGTGTGTCCCCTCCTCCCCCAGCCCTACTCCCTGTGTTGCCAGGTTATACACCGGCTCACTGCGACCCCTGCTTGGGATAAGCGGTTTCAGTCTGTGTGTGAGTGTGTGTGTGTGTGTGTGTGTGTGTGTGTGTGTGTGTGTGTGTGTGTGGTAGATACTTAGTTAATCGGTAGAACCAGTTAAGCCTCCAGATAAACCATGTTTCAAGAATGAAGGTTTCAAGCGGCAAATGAACTGAAAGGAACAGCCCCGTGTTTACTTTACTAAATCCCCATTTCTGGCTCCGTGTTCCTCTTTGTTGAAATCAAGAATGGTTACCTAATAGAATTAAAGGGACTGAATGAAATTGTTTACTGAACCTAAGAATAAATTCAAACCCAAAGTATTACACCTGAAAAAAGTGACAGGATTAAATTATTTCTTTATTATCTGGAGGAACCTGGGGTGACATGTTGCACCATGGAGGCCTATACTGTTATGAATAAATGGGGCTCTAGGTATTATCTCTGAGCTTAGTTTGGTTCCAGCCAGTTATCTGTGGGTATTTTACTGATAAGGTCTAGAAAATTGAAAGAAAAATTGTCCTGAAACAGCTTATAGGTATTAAAAAACAATACCACCCAAGTGTGAGTAAACCAAGCATGCAGGTTAAATCAACCTGTGAAATAAACTGAAAAAAATGGTGAGCCGAGCAATATATTCAGAATTCAAATGTACTAATCTACTATGCAAATTACATTCCCATCCTGTTGTTTTTTGACATTACAGAACATATTTAAACCTTCTGTGGGGACAAGAAATTAAATCAGAGACTGCAGTCCCTTTCTGAGAGTTAATTTGAGTCACCTTCCTTTCATTTGGGATTGTTGTTCTGAAGAAAACTCATGAAAATCATGAAGGCAAAAATCATTATCATCACCCATAACTCTCTTTATTTTAATAGCAATGTTACCAAAGTATTTGTCTTCTTCCTGAAAATTTTTTAAAATTGTTTAAAATGGTTAAATTTCACTTGTTAAAAGGGATGTCACTGATGAAGAATCCATGGTTGCTGTCAACCAGCTTCTTTCTGCCACTGCATCCTCTTCAGTCATACAACGTGTATTTAGCTCACCGCGACCCTGCTCAGGACAAGTGGTTGTTCACAATGGATGGATTTAATTCATTCATGTAAGTACTTTGTGCTGATAGTTTCCTGGAATTTAAAGCTTTCAAGTGCTTCTAGACGTACCAAATAAACCTTGTGAGACTTACTAAACATGGCATGCTGGCACAGCGAGTAGCGCTGCTGTCTCACAGTGCCTGGGTGGTGCAAGAGGATGTGGGTTTAATCCCTGCCCAGTCTGTGTGGGGTTTGCATGTTCTCCCCGTGTCTGTGTGGGTTTCCTCCCACACACCAATAACATGCTGTTCAGGCTCCCCCATAGTGTGTGCTAGAGAGTGTGTTCCACTGATGTATGGATAAGTGACCCATTGTAAGGAGTCTATCTAGCAGCGTAAGTCACCTTAGTGAATAAGGTGTGTGGGCTTGTCACAGTACATAGAGTTCATTGGAAGTTGCTTTGGAAAAAAGTATCTGCTAAATAAATAAATGCAATGTAAATATATTGAAAAAAATCTGGAAACTTGCTTTAGATCACACACACACAATGTCTACAACCACTTAGCCCAAGCAGGGTTGCGGCAAACCGGAGCCTAACCCAGCAACACAGGGCACAAGGCTAGAGGGACACACCCAGGGCAGGATGCTTGTCTGCTGCAGGGCACCCCAAGCAGGACTTGAACCCCAGACCCATCAGAAAGTATGACCTGGCCAAACCTACCGCGCCACCGCATCAACGGTTTAAAAAGAAAAAGAGATTTCATTTAAATCATGATTTGAATCGGTGATTTAAATCGGCTAGCTCTGGTGCTCTCTCTGTTTTTTCATAATTTTCCACTCTGTGACTATCCTTTCTATACCCCCTTCACCGAGAGATCAGGGTACCCACGGTAAAGTCTATCATTTTGAAAATTCTTCAGGAAGAAAATTTTCCAGTAGCAAAGTATGCAATTAAAAAGCAGTCAACTTTCCTGCTTATCCCCCCGGACCATTAGCACATGGGATCATAGTAGTTTTGAACCGTAACCCTTTTGAAGACCATAGCCCTTGGCAACACCACCTTCTGAGAAACAGGTCATTTCAGTTTTCGTGGAAAATTTGTTTTCGTCAAGAAATGCTGCTGAATGTGTAAAGGGTAAACAGCGTACTGTGTTGTTACATCTGGAGCTGATCACTGATAGATTGACTGCCGTCACCGAGGGGGTTAGTCAGTTCTCAAATGGTTGCATAGGTGGTGCAAAAGTAGCCTGGGGTGGGGACACCTGATGGGCCACCCCAGTTGTGGGGTAAACACGATACTGCCCCACATTTTTCCATGCCACCATATAGTTCCAGATATGGGCTTGCAAATTGGAAATGTTTCAGGTGGGTAGGGGGCAAATAGGGGCTGGGTGTGTGGGGGGGGGGCTTTCATGCCTCACTGGCCATCCTGCGGCACCTATAAAAAGACACAGGTGTGGTGGCACATGACAAAGCACTTCCCTGTAAGTAGTGGAGTGACCCCTTCAGCAAAGCATACCTCCATCAGACTGTGGTCACCACATCTCTGCTGTCTGCCTCCTTCACAGCACCTTGTCTTCTGAAAGGTAAGTGCTCTTACTCTTGCCTTTCTGCTCCGGAACAGTGTTACTAACACGGACCTTAGCCAGACCTCTCATCTATCATCTATCATCCATTGTCTATCATCCATACGAGTTAGTGTCATAGTCTCCACTGGAACTTTTCAGTTTATCCACTGCAGCTTCAGATGATCAGGGAGTTGTCAGGTAGATAGTTTGGTCAAAAAGTAATTTGTTGAAAACGTTTTTTCGTAAGAACAGAGAAAAAAAAACAATTCACATCATTATTACTTTCAAAGAAAAATGCTTAGCTACTGTAAATGACAGTCTTTCATGCAAAATATCCTAATGAATTCCAGATGGAATGCTAAACTAATCAGTCATGAGTGTAATTAATGCTTTGTTTTTCCTATTCCTAGGACTGCTCTAACATTATGCTAGTGTTAAAGAGTTTCTGTTTTTAAGTGTGGTCCTGGAACATGTGTAATCCTGCAACAAAATATAGTTCACGACTAACAGATTTTTTTCTACACGAATGTAGTTCCTATTTTGCAAAGGAGAGGGGTATGCGGTTAAGTCAAAAGGCATCGTTTTAAATTGTCGCTGTCCGATTTATTCTACCGAGCACACCTGCACTACTTAAAGTCCAAATGCATCATATAGATGTTGGTATGAAGTTTTAAATTGTCACCAGCCCAGTACTGACCTGCAGCTTGTAACAAGCTGATATAAGTTTGACCAACCACATTCTCGTTAAGAAAGGAGAGTGCACTGGACCGACCAGGACCAATACTATTCTGGATGTCCTCATTTCCATGTTGTGTTCTTTCAAGTGCGAGCATGATTATCAGTACATTTACTACTCTCACTCATTTCAGTATTTGGTTAATGTGGCTAATGTTACAAATGCACGACTGAATAGATGAATGATTAAAGAAACCACGTAGAACAGCAGATGGCATAATGACTGGAACTGTTACCTTGCAATTAAAGATCCCGAGTATAAATCCCACCTGATGTTGTATCCTTTATCAAAATAATTTCCTGAGATGACACAGAAAAAAATTGCCCAGCTGTATAAATGGTAAATCAATGTAAGTAGCTTAGTGTACGAACCTAACATTCTAAGCTGCTTTGGAAAAAGATACCAGATAGATGTTTTTTCAAACACTGCTAAAATATAACACATTACTTTCTGCAAACCGTCACACCTCCTTACTCCTTACACTACACCTCCTTCCTAAAACTGTAAAGTGAGCCATGAAAATGACCCCATGCAAAAATGTATGTTCAGCAGTTACATTTCTTTAATTCTCCAAATTCCTTTAACGTGACCATGTGGAAAAAGATATGGGAAGTTTCCCATTGAGAAAGGCATCATGGTATGCTAGCATCACAAATGCTTTCAGAGCATGTATTCCAAACAGCACGTTGGAATGGAGTCTGCAAGCAGTGCAGACACGTGGTATGTGGTACAGTGTTGGCGACCTTCCTATGTGTCCCTGAACTGCCGGACTGCGACGGACTCATGACCCTTACTCATGACTTCCTCCGAAACCTCCTTCCTTTCCATACACCTGACTGCATCTGTGTTCAGTGAGGAGAAGTCAGTACTGCACCCTGGTTGGGAATTTCTACTTCATGAGGACACATTACTAATTCCCACTTAAGACCTGCTAGGGGCGGAAGTGATTAAGGACACAGGTTGGATGCAAAAGATTCATGTCCAAGTAGGTGCCCTGTTTGTGAACATTTCTTAGGACGTGTGTTAATTCAGTGAATGATTCAACTATAATAATCTGCTAAAATGGCGAAATACAAAATCCTAGATCTGGCAACCCTTGGTAAAGAATGAACCCTCATTTCCCACACTGAAATAAGGAGCCTTAATCACCTACAGGGCAAGGATTATGCAGGATTGTCACAATAAGAAGCGCAGCGAATAATGTTACACTTATGGACTCATAACCTCAACTACCACTTGTAACCTGAAATTTATGAATGATTACTTTTAAAAATATGTCCCGATATAGTTTTTAACAAGGTGCTTAATCTGAATGTCTTATCAAAATATCTACCACATGTGAGTAGAGAAGTTCAGTTCAATTCAGTTCAGCTCACTGGGGCAGAATGTTCTGTAGTACTTTGAGCTTCTGCCTTATACCTAGATTTGAATCCCACCTCCTGCTGTTGTACCCTTGCTCAAGGTAGTTACCCTAATTTGCTCTGCTAAAAACTGTCTAGCTGTATAAAATGGTAAATTGCTGTAAAGTAACTAAAAAAAAAATCTAAGTTGCTTCAGAGAAAAACACCAACTAAATATGAAAGTGGCGTTTTGAAGCTGCAGAACCTGCAAAGTCCTTTTACCCATTTTTACAGCAAGATTATCATTTACAGTATTCCCCTTTTGGGACTGAAACTGGCAAACTGTCCTGCCAGAACTCAGGATGCTATTACTGACAGAGCAAACTGTTATTGTTAACTGCAGAACTAATGTCCCTTTGCTTTAAATGCCTAAGTGTAACACACTGCTTTTACAGGGCTGCCATTGTAGGGGGAGGGGTTCGGGGGTCCTAGCAAATGGGAACAAAAAAAGCAAAATGGGCTTGAGGGAAGTTATTGTGTGGTGACGGCTGGCCTTCTCTGCAGCCTCAGAGGGGTTCCATGCCAGCCGCACTCTCCTCTGATGCTGTCAATAGGTCGGCGACTGCATTGTCCCCTGGTGCAAAGAGCTGATGTGTGGGGGATGGTTCAGCACCGCCTCCTCCTGCCTTAATACCCGGTGGACCCACAGCTTTCTGAAGGTCTTCTAACGGATGCGTTCCCTGCACTTGGCTGAGTGGGGGTTGCAGTGTTGAGGATTGCCATGGTGGTGGAACGCAGTTTGGGGGGCGTGAGGGTCAGGCACACACTCACATCAGGATGGCTCAGCAGGACTGCCCGGTAGCTTTGTGTTTGCAAGCAGACATGTGGACACGTGGGCCGTGAGCAAAACGCGTTTGGACCTGGAGCCTGGGCCTCTGTACCAGGGCACCATAAACTGTGGCATGTGCCTGGGATTAGAGCATTTCACCAGGGATTAAAACACAGAGCAGCTGCAAGGCTGCAAGAGGGACCTCATTGAAATCTGACTAAATCCCGTCTGCAGAGTTGGGCAGTGGGCATCAGGCAGCAGGTACGTGAAGCGGGTCTTATGTATTGGTTGTTTACTGGCTGGTAGTGTGACAACCGTATCATTTCAGCAGTCCTTCAGGGATCTGCATCCAAATGAGGTTTCTGCAAGAAAACGTCTCCTCGCAGCCAAACTTTTCTCCACTTAATTTAATTCCTTAAAGAGTTTTGCCTCATTGGTTTTATTAGACTGCCACTGACCTGTGTTAAAAAGTAACTAACATTTTTCCACTGCTGATTTACATATTGGTCATAAAACTCAGGGATGCATTATTTATGTTGAATTTATGAGGAAGTGTTTCTGCTGAACGTTTTTGCACCACATTTGCTTTACCTGTAACCGTGAAGAACTTATAGGGAAATATATGCACCACATGAGCGTTAAAAAGTTGGCATGAATTTCCCTGAGCAAGTCTGAACTTAAAGATACTAACAAGAGAAGATAAACATCACATAAAAAAATACTTTGACAGTAATAAAATGCATATTATCTCTAACTGGTTATCAGTATGGAGAGAAAGTTCATTTGATTTTGTTTTTTCTCGGTTCGCACCCAGTCATTTAAATATATATAATGAAGAAGTACTTTTTCTATTTATTCATTTTGAGGAGCTGAACTTTCTGTCCTCAATGTTTTAAACTTCTTGCAACTTAATTTCCTTCTTTATATTTCACACACAATTTCCTAAATTGTGGTGTTCTTGCTTCTTTCCAAGTTGGAAGATGTTCCAGTCCCTTCAGAAGAGGCTCCAGAACCGGTTGATGGAACGCAGGATATGTCAGAACCGGCTAGTTAAGAAGGATGGCCATTGCAACATCGAGTTTGGCAACGTTGACTACCATAAGCGATTTGTCTTCTTTGTGGACTTTTGGACCACTGTTGTGGAGACACGCTGGCGCTATGTGCTGTTCCACTACGTGGTCTCCTTTGCTGGCAGCTGGTTCATTTTTGGTCTGGTGTGGTACTGGATTGGCAAGAGCAACGGGGACCTCCTTGAGCAGAATCCCTCAAAGAACCACACCCCATGTGTGAACAACGTCTATGGCCTAACCACTGCCTTTCTTTATTCCCTGGAGACTCAGACTACCATTGGGTATGGCCTACGTGCCATCTCTGGCGTCTGTCCTGGCTCTGTTGCCCTCCTCATCATCCAGACCCTCTTAGGTACCATACTCAACTGCTTCACCTGTGGTGTCATCTTGGCCAAGATCTCCCTCCCGAAAAAAAGGGGGAAGACCATCAGCTTCAGCCAAATGGCTGTCATTTGTCCGAAGAACAACAACTTGTGCCTGCAGATCCAAGTGGCAAACATGCGCAAGTCACTGCTGATCGGGAGCCAGATTTACGGAAAGCTACTGAGAACAACCATCACGCCTAATGGGGAGACCATCATTCTGGACCAGGTGAACATTGACCTTGCTGTGGATGCTGGCAAGGACAACCTGTTTTTCATCTGCCCCCTTACCCTCTACCATGTGATCGATAAGTCAAGTCCTTTATATGAAATGACCGAGGACACCCTGCACCAGCAGGATTTTGAGCTGGTGGTCTTTTTGGATGGTGTATCAGAGTCCACCAGCATTTTCCTTCACGTCCGGACCTCTTACATCCCACAGGAGATCAAGTGGGGGTACAGCTTCCTGCCTGTGGTGTCTCGTACTAAGGAGGGAAAGTACTGTGTGGATTTCTCCAACTTCTCCAAGATGGTGCCTGTAGCCACACCACACTGTGCCCAATGCCTCCACAACAAGGAGATCCATCAGGATCGCAATAACCACCACGGAGCAAAGACAGGCATTGACAACCATGGCTTTGAGGTGATTGACATCCTTGATTCGGGTTACCACACAACTATTTGAGACAGGATGGCTTTCAGATTTTAGCTCATAGGAATTTAAGGTGTTTGGCATGGAAAGTCATTGACTGACTTCCATCAGACTCTGGAGACGGAATCACCAAAGTCAGTTGGTAGGGAAATTGGGGTGTAAATAGACAGACTAAATGTTGTTGTTCTAGTGACACCTTTGTCACAAAAACATGTTCACAAAGTGGGGAAACGGAGAACTGTGCCTGATGCCTGTGATAAAGATGTTACTAAATTCATAAATAATATTACTTCCTGTCTACCATGGGGAGACTGACTGTGCTGCTATTTCTTGAGAACATATGAAACTACTGTAGGGTTTTTAGCTTTTGTAAAGTAGTTGTACATCTGGCCAAATGGAAAAATAGAGGAAAGAGATATGTTAAGAGGCCCCCCCCCACCCCTTTAGCCTTGCGCCCAATGTCTCCGGGATAGGCTCCGGCTTGCCGCAACCCCACTCAGGACAAGCGGTGCTTGAAATTGGTTGGTTGGTTGGTCGATATGAATTACACACTTGCAAGCTTTCCGAGGATCTTCTGTGTTGCTGTGAAAGTTTTTTTTCTTAAATGTGACAAAATTTAAATCACAGAAGCTGAAAAGAACCCTGAACTTGCTTATAGATCCTCTTAAAAATCCACTAGCCTATAACAGAAGAATGGTTCATACAGTGTCGGCATACATCGTGAAACAGAAGGGGACATATCATGGGTGAACAGAGGAGGATTATGAACTAAGTAGTTTTTAATGAAATATTTAAAAGCTGAATGGGCAACAACTCTATTATTGCCTGCATTTTTGGTGTGTGCTTCCTTTGGCGGTCTCAAACAATAACAGAACTTAAGTATTCTGTAAATACTCATTTTTAACACAAAGGTGGCAGAGTATAGCAATGACAGAAAGAAGTCAGAAGTTATAAGCCATTTTATTAGCTGTGAATTTAGAAAAGTACCTCTGAATTTAATCTCAGGGGATGACATACTAACACAATAAGAGCACATGGTCATAATAAAGTTATTTTTGAAATAATTGTTTATTGTTTTTATTTTATCTTTACATATTGACAGAAAGGCAGAAACACACACATTATGAGGATTTCACACTGACATTAAGTGCAACAAATGATGTCCATCCATCCATCCATCCATCCATCCATCCATTTTCATTAACTACTCCCTGTCCATCAGGGTCAGGGTTATGGAGATTCTTAGCCCATCCCAGAGAGGTGTTGCTTCTCTTAGTTTCATTAAAGAATCTAAAATGAAGACCTTGTGGTGTTAAATTAATCTTGTGGATGAATTAACATTTTTATTAAACTAAATTATGACAAAATGCAACATATAAGCCTATACACCAAATGGTGTTGTTTCAGCACACTGATATAAATGAAGATGTTATAGAATGTGTGAATTAGTTTACTAAGGATAAGAAAATCATGTTGTAAATTCTGGGATCAAATAAACAATTAAAGTTGTGAGCTTGTTGGTTCAAACCTCATTCCCTGCTATACTGTAATAACACTGGGCAAGTTGTTTACACTGAATTTGTTCAGTAAAAACCCAACAACTGTGTAACTGAGTTAACCGCTGTAGGCACTTAGTAAAAACACCACTTCAGCAGCAAATCAATGTTTCTGATCTACCCAGAGTATTTGTTTCTTAACATCTAGGCTGTGTTTTGCCTTAAAGCTTCTTTTGACATGAGGCAGAGAATCTGAGAAGGATCAGTCATTGAAAACTGTGAAATAGCTGCTAGATGAAAGATAAACAATAGAAAATGGTTTCTGACATGGTAACCTGCATTACTGTTTGACGACGCTGACAGGATTAATTTGAACTCGATTTCAGAGGCAGTCTTTTTCGTTTTTATTTGTCATATCTGAAAATTTTAACAGAAAATATTTGGTAGAGGAAAAAAGAAAATTAAACTGTTTTTTAAGGAAAAGTACATTTTTAAACGAATGTTTGTTTGAACACGTCAGAGGCGCTCGCGATGCCGTCTCTGCGTTTCGCGCCCTTTTCTGTCCCCTGCGCTACGTATCACGCGGATGCTGACCTGAGGTAAGTAGTGTGAAGTACAAGATTTAGTGTTACGTGTTATGAAAATGTTAATAACTCGCAGTAAATGTTAAAACGCTAACCTAAAATGAAACACTGTTGAGCTACTGTTGAAACACTTCGAGAAAGTTGTTATTCGTTTTTTAAATACGATAATGAGTTTTGTGGAGCGAATATTATATATATATAGCGCACTAGCCCACCTCCTTCAATCATGTTTGTACTTTTGAAATGTGCCTGAAAATGGGAATCTTGTTTACGTTCTTATGCAGTTGTTAATATATTCTCTCATTTTGTCTTATTTTCAGATGAGCAACTTTAAAGTGATTCACCTGTTTTATGCAGCACTGAATAGTTCTTAACGGAGTAATTCAGGATAAGTACCTTGATCAAGTGTAAAAGCGGGACAGAACCAAGAGCCTTTAGATTTAAAGGTGACTGCTCTAAAAAACTAAACTGCCCACAGAACTTTGCTTGTATTTTGAATTATATTCTTATTCGAACAAGTTACATGCGCTATATTCAAATCACCTTAATTCTCCAGCCGTTTGATCTGGGTACAGGCAGGACTGATTGGAATCCATTAGCAGTACATGGGGTTTGTCCTTGTTCTATTAGTATATACTGTAGAGTAAGTACAGTAGTGCAACCGCTGTAAAGTTAAATTCAACT
This sequence comes from Scleropages formosus, assembly GCF_900964775.1. Lineage (NCBI taxonomy): Eukaryota > Metazoa > Chordata > Actinopteri > Osteoglossiformes > Osteoglossidae > Scleropages > Scleropages formosus. Next base: position 10,519,354 of record NC_041830.1, on the reverse strand, counting down.
CATGGTGACTGAGAGTTCACATGGGTTTTATTGTAAGGGTGGATATGGAAGTGGTTTGGCATTGGCTTCTTTGGAGCATGTCTTTCGATTGTGAACACAGGAAGATCACACAGAGTCTGTACACACTGAGCCGGATTCAAATCCGTGCTTGAATGCACAGCTCTTGCACTGAGAGGCACCAGTATTACTGCTATGCCACCATGACTGAGTTGTATTTTCTGTACATATACTGATACAGGTGGACTGGTTGCAATGCTAACTCAGAGCAAGAGAGTTAAGGGCCTGAATCTGGCCTGAGCTGTTTCTTACATTTTCTTTATATCAACTGTAAGAGTGACTAGGTGACATGAAAGGCCTGCTGTTCAGCTGAATTGGTTACTCTTAATTCCCTTTAGCGTGTGTGGCCTAATGATGAACTCGGGTCACATCCCGGCTATAGCTGTCTGCCCTTCCAAGCTCACCAAGTGGAGTAGTAGGGACAAATCCAGCTAACAAATCAACATGGCAGTACTGGTCACACTGTGAAAAGGCCACTTTCAATAATGACACATTCACATCTCCTAAAGAAAAAAAGAAAATCTTCCTGCCACCCTACAGTTAATCTATGATTTACTGAACTTGAAATCTTTTTGTTAGGAAAGGTAGCATATACACAAAATAGACAAACTCGAAAAAGAAACATTTATTTTTTATCTTCTATACAACAGCCTTTAAATCTCTCCTGACCCACTGGAACCAGAATAATAAATTTATTACATGTAACTAATAAATATTTCCTGTTCAGTGTCCATTGCATATATAAGGTAACACATTCACACAGTCATGACAAGAAATATGTTGATCTGCAAGTGTTTATTTCTGACACAATAAAAAAATATTTTTAATGTCAGCAAGTATAGAACAAATTTAAAATTTATTGTGGGTGAAACTGAGAACAGGCATTTTATTCAGGGCAGAAAATACGGTCGTATTATTTTTAATGAGCCCATCATAAAATACACCTGTGGATCTTTCCCTTTAGAATATTAAGAAATATGTAATCAAACTATCCTAAATTTTAATCCAATTTTTAGAAAAATGTTCATAACTTTAGAAGGGGTTGAGATTATGTTTATTCCTTTGTCAGTACAAAGGACTAACAGATTAGTTGTAATTAGTAATAAATTCAGTTAAAAAGCTCTTGCCCAATGTACAAATACAAAACAGTAAACAGATGTAGTCATTATACATCAGAGACTCCTTTCGAAAGTAAGAAAAACTGCATTTCCGAACAAGGTCAACCCTAGTTATTTCTTTTGTCGCTTTAACGATGCATCACATATGAAAATAACTCTGCATAATTTATACAGTAAGTTGTTTTAACAACTGTCCAAAGTTTAAATCAGAAGAAAAAGCTTTGATGAACGCACAGCGTTCGCAAATTAATCTGAGGATTCCTGATCATGCTATCATCCTCATTCATCTCCTCTTGTTTGGTTTTATTTGGATAGACCTTCACCTTAAGACAGTTTTAAGCCTGATAACTATGTATGAGATTCTTTGGTTTACAGGAAGCAACCCATAAAAGCACCCTGAGAGGAACGGGAATCTACAAAGGGTAGAAAATACAGATGTTCACTAAGAAAAAAAGTAGGATGGTACAATGTAAGAGAGAATGAGAGCCTCAGGGATTTGATTAAAAAATGCTATGTGCTTCAGAGATATGACTCAAAACTCAGCATCCTTGACGTGAACATTTCAATTCACTTGGTGTCATTTCAAGACCCCTGAGACAGACCAGAATCTTTTGGGCATCAAGGTAGATACCAAGCTAACTGCGACTATGTTCCCAAACTATCACCGCTGTCGGTGTGAAACCAAAAAGTGCTGAGAACATTCAGGGGAAGCATTAAGCTGTATTTAGTTGAAAAGCTCAGACTGAGAGAGGGTGGGTCTTTGTCTGTTCCAGGATGGAAAGCCTGGAATGACACGCCTCTTTGTTTCAGGAACAGGTCTTGTTGTCCTTAACATTGACAAACAAGGAACAAAGTTTACCTTACAGGTAAGCATGTGGTAATTCATTTGGAACCCGTTTTTGTTTACATCCCTTTATGAACAGTTAATTTTACTCCATCAGTTCAGGTTAGAACATCTTGAGAAGGACATCCTACTCACCAGCTTCTTCATAGCCAGTGCTGACAGCTTAAAGCCTGTTTCTGTGCTTGTGGACATGGAGGGGCTGGATGGCTTCAGTAATAGCTGCCTGGATGGGATGGCATGTGAGTGCTGGGAGCACGAGGAATGGTAGGACCCGGGTAGATTCCCCCACTGGGGGAGCTCCAATAGGGAGGTGCGGGACCAAAGAAGCTGGAAGAAGTGACAGGCATGGGGGAGGGGTGATGGGCGTGGTAGGGGGGTGCATAAGCCAAGTCTGGTGGGTACTTGTAGGTGGGTGGTTCAGTTGGGCTGGGCTGCAATGCCTGGGCAATGCCATGGAAGTCAAAGCGGTAGGCGTAGCGCTTGCCATGGACCTTGGTCATAATGTTCTTGTCGTAGTAGTAGCGTAGTGCACGGCTCAGCTTGTCGTAGTTCATGTTGGGCTTGCTCTTACGCTCGCCCCAGCGCCTTGCCACCTCATCCGGGTCAGTCATTTTGAACTCGCCACTGGTTCCCTCCCAGGTGATGATGGGAGCGTTGGCACTGTCCGACAGGAGCTCCAGGAGGAACTGCCACAGCTGGATTTGGCCGGAGCCTGTGTGTGTCATGGGAGGAAATGTTAATGAGGGTTTAAGACAGTGCTCTACAAAGACCAAAAATAGCAAAAAAAAAAAAGAGTACTGTAATAGAAAGCCACATTAAGCCTTATTTCTGCTAAATGCATTCCTGCTAGCATCTAAATTCAGGAAAAGTATGGAGAGGCTCCAGCGCAGATGAACTTACCTGGGTTGGCCAGTCGGCTGCTGGTTGGACCAAGGATCTGGTAAGGATCTAATTGGGAAAACATTCAGGGAGTTTGAGAAAAGGAACCCCAAAACCAAGCAGTAGTCTTCACTTACTCTTTCTGTAAAGAATATTTTTTTTTGTTGCCTGGTTTTCATGTTAATATATAAATTATGGTAGGGTTGAAACAAATCTCTGAGTAACTCAAGTAACTTGATTAAGTAAAGTGCTCTATTCAAATTTTCTGCCTCAAGGACTTGTTCCATCTATATATACCTTCATCGCTATACCGGTTACTGTGGAACAGTGACATTGGAGTGTGTGGATGGTCATTCCTGTTCTGCCAAGAGCTGATGCTGTTGATGTGATGTGACTGTGTAGGTTGAGAGGTGATTTTTTTTGTTGGAGAGGTATGTACTTTCAGGAATAAGATTGCAAACTGAATGGCTGCATGTGTACACATAGAGCATTTCTGAGTTTAGAGAGCTTACCTGGCTGGGACCGTGGTTGCTCGGTGGTCTTAGACACGTTCTGTGTGACTCCTGGCGAACCTGTAGGGGGGTGAGAGAGTCATGAAGCTGATGACCCCAATTGTACAATGGCACATTTCCTGAGAATGAAACTGGGAGGCTGAACATGTCATGTTGGTGCTTTATGGCACTTGAGGGAATTTCAGACCCCTGGTCCTGCTATCAGCTCAGTGCTGGAAATGGTTCCACTGGCAATGTACATTAATGTGTACATTTTATGTGTCACATACTTTAGCACCCTTAATAAGATGGTTACTCTGAACTGAGATGGTAAAAATTACTTTGCTATAAAAGTGGGTGAATCATTGTAAGTAGCTTAACATTGTCAGCTTCGGAGAAAAGTATCAACTAAAGGAATTAGTGAATAAATAATATTCTCAGGTTCACACCTTGGCAGAGAAATCTGTGAAACCTCAGACCTTCTGTTATAGTGATGAAATATGAGGATGTTAGATCACACAAGAACTTGATTTTTCCCTCAATAAAGGGTAGAGGCCATCATTAATGACTTCTCCCCACATCAGGCAACCTACCTGATGACTTGGTCCAGACCTAACAATCTGACACTTGCACTGAAAATTTGCATCTGTTCAAATTGGCCTTGCACCTGTTGCTCACCTTTTCCACCGTGCATGTTGCTTGGCCATGTTGCCTCATACGAGGGATCTGTGGGAAAGAAAGGAGGACTTCATTCCATGTGCTTTACTTGAGTTTTGATGGAGAGCTCAGATGTTCATGCTGTACCCTGTGTGTGCTCCTAATTTTTTTTTAACTGCAAGATCCCAATGCTATAAAGCTTGCCTCCTGTAAGTCTGAAATGCAGAGCACTGCTGCCCTCTTCTGGGAGGTATACACACACACACACACACACACACACACACACACACACACACACACACACACACACACACACACAGGCTAAAGCCACTTCTCCCAAGCAGGGTCAGAGCAGACTGGAGCCTGACCCAGCAACACAAGGTGGGAGGGGACACACCCAGGACAGGACACAAGTCCATTGCAAGGCACCCCAAGCAGGACTCAAACCCCAGACCCACCAGAGAGCAGCATCTGACCAAGCCTGCTGCTCCATTGCACCCTCCCCAAAGGTACATAATACAGTGTAATGGAATAGTAACATTGTCACAGTTAGGGCATTTAGTTCAATAATAATACTAATACAATAATATAATAATGCAGATATTTGTTTTCAAATGTGGCTGACTGAGCTACATTTTCAACAGTCTCAATAAAAAAAATAACACTGGTTTTAACATGCTATACAGAAGGTCCAAAAAAAAAAAAAACCATTAGACAAAAGCAAAGTGAAAATCAAGGGAAGACACTACTGTTCCCCTTCACCTTGGCAGTTCATCAACTGATGGCACCATTAACTGCATTTATATACAGTTATTTCTAAGACTAATATCTTGATCCTTTACTGGTGAAATATCCTCCTTTTTGTCCAGAACACTGGCCTAGTACCATTTTTCTCTTTTAGCCGAGTTGAGTTTGGCTGTGTGCGTATTGTCCTTGGTGGGGGCTGCTAGGAGTGGCTAGATATCCAAGGTCAGTGGGCGGAGCTCCAGTTAACGATGCTGTCAGCTCCAATTGGAGGCGCGACGGCAGTGGAGCGGCCCAGAGAGACTTGTGCTTCCTGCCTACCTCTCCTCCAGACAACCCCTCTTTGTTTAAGAGCTGTACCCCCTCCTTGTTACCCTCCAGACTAGGCCTAGTTCTTTAACACAAGGGCAAGGTCGCACCTCTCGGGGCAGGGGTGTGGTGTGTTTTTTTTTTTTTTTTTTTTTTGATGCGTGTAGACAAAGAACAACGTCGGAATTCAGAAAGAAGAGCAAACACTAGAGGAAGGGTTGCATGTGCCTGCCTCAACAGCAGCTCTCCTGTCTCACGAGGGGCTGCAGCCTGGCGACAGAATCACGCAGAGGGATCGTCTGAGGTCCCTCAAGCAAGGGCATCATCAGGATGCAGGACAGTGTGGGAGGTCGGCGCACAGGCATGTGTTTGGGCCAGCTTTGAAAGTGTAAGCATGCAGTGATACAGTGTTGGTTCTAACTTTGCATAAAACACTATCCTAATTTACACTGTATAACACTGCAAGCTTTGAAGCTTTCCTTTTAGAAGCTGAAAAAGGGGGTTTCCTGTCAAGGTCCAAAATTGTAGAAGTGTAAAAATTACGATGTCAGCCTGGGCTACAAGTGTGAATTCCAACTCTGATGCTTCTCTGTAATGTTGTGGATGGCCCAGTCTTGGAGAACTGACTACAGGATAATATATTAGAATCAGCAGCAGGTTCTCCATCTATCCATCCATCCCAGTATTTTGGCAGAATGGTGCTGTGGTCACTATCCGCATGACTGAAAGTCAATCCTTAGCATCACAAGGTAGCAAAAGGGGAGGAACATGGATAGCAGTTGTGGATGTGTTTGTCCAGCTAATTCAGTCTAAAGCACCAAGACCTCTTCATTGTGTTTATTTACAATCTTAAGCTGTGAATTTTGGACCCTCTAGTGCTGAAACGAGGAGTGGTCAGGTGCATTGCAGAGTGCAATCATTTAACACTTCTGAGAACCATATAAGGAGCATTACCCCCTCCAAACCTGGTGAGAAAAACAGCAATCACACACACACAAACATACTCCCTCTTGGCTTTACGTTCTTTGACCAGAAACCTCTTCAGCTTGAACTCCCACTGCCTAATTTAGGCAGACAAAGGTGCACGTGCTCCTCTCCTTTTTTTTTGTATACCCCCATAGATCACCTGCTTCTCCTGCGGCGCCATTAGTGAATCCACAGCAAGGCGGGTGCGAGCCTTCTTCATAAATGTGCTCAAATGCACTTGCCTTCCTTTTTCCTTTCAAAAGTGGAGTCCCTGTGAGGCCCTTTGTCGTACTAAAGCCACCCCTTGTGTGCAGGTTGGGCCTGATAATCAGATGGGGGTTACCATGTCATTATTACCTGCACAAAGAGGCCATCTGGCCGCTCGCTCTGCTCATTTGCCACTGTTGGACAAACACTAAAAGTACGCAGGAGAGAGGGACTTGGGTGTCATTGCCAAGTAGCCTTTTGAACGTCGTGCCCGGGGTTTTCTTCCATGTTACAAATCACTCCTCCGCATGCTGGGTATATGCCAAAAAAAACCATGTTCACTTTTCTTTCTCTGGAAGCCTTACATTTTCAGGGTGTGTTTCAGACCAGGGTCTTTAAGAGTCAGCGTCAGATGGCGCATATATCTCCTCTTCACTGGCTTCCTGTAGCTACCTTCATTAAGTCTGAGAGCCTGCAAATCGATCAAAGGATCTGATCACTGCCTACACCCCATCCAGAGTGCTGAGCTCGTCCACCACTGGATGTTTGGTGGTCCCACTAACAAGAGTCCAAAACCTAAAGCCCAGTGGTTCTCCCACTACCTGCCCCTCAGAACTGCTGATTGCTCCAGCATTGAAGAACAGTCTCTGAATCCATGTCTTTCTGGTCCATTTCTCTCCTAATTTCTGAAATCTTTGTAAGTTATTCCCTGTACCTTTTTTATCTACCTACCTTCCTATTTGTACGTCACTTCTACAGGTAGCTATGGGATTATTTGTGCCGTGACAGCGACTATTTTGAAAAAGTAAACTGTGCTTCAGTAATCGTCAGTATGCATCTAAACCCTCTGTCCCTTGTGGGACACATGTTTATTTTCTCTGAATTGTACATTGCTTTGGAGAAAAACCTCTGCCAAAGGTCTAAATATAAATGTGTATACTGCAGGTCCTAACTGTACCAAGGAACTAGTCTGTGAGAATTTGGTCCCCTTCATTTTCAGAGTAGCCACATGTGTGATGTCATGAGGAGGTGTTTGGAGCTGAATACAACAGGAGTCCTGGAGCTCTCATAGCTGTCTCACCTTTCTTGCTGGCCAGGTGAGGAGGCTGGTCTGTGTGAGATGGGGCACTGTAGGCTGATGAGGAGCTGCCTGTGAAGGAGTAGGGTACAGGTAAAAAGTGAGTACATTCTGTGGAAACATTTCTTTTTGAAACATGTCTTCCCAGCTCTTCTGCATCAGTTGCCAGAGATGTGGGTTGCCAGTTGACTGCTTTGCTTTCATTCTTTTGTCCAGTCTGTTCTATACAAGTACAGTTGATCTGTGCATGACCTGACAGATGAGTGTATCACAATATTAGTTTTCCAGATTTATCTTCCAAAATTACTGCTACTGAGTTTTATTATTATTATTTTTCGTATTTTCTAAATTATAATAAATGCGGATTTGGAAAGGAGTTGTTGTAAATACCATGCCATCTTCCAGCATGGCATGTCTCTTCTATTTTCTTGTTTTGTAATATTCTGCTGTTTTCTTAAAATAAAACATTTTTAAATATAACAAGACTGCTTTTGTGTCAGAAAGATTAAAAAGAAAATGTAAATCATACATTTGAGTGACAGGTGTGTCCCTGACCCTGTTATTAGTCCGGTCATGTGAGGATGATCTGTATCTGCCAGGTTGCCCAGGTGGACTCATGCTTTTGACTAGTACTTTAACACTTTGAAAATGAGGCAGAAGCACTGGGAGAGGATTCACTGAGGGCATCAGCTCATTGGGTGAGAGATCCCTGTTTTGATTTGTGGAAACGTCATCTCTGTTCCTCGCTGAGAAATTACAGACACCATGTGGCTGCGCTGTGGCCGAGGACGTGTTGTGGCCTGGTGACCGGTCTATTGTGTCGTGTCATTATTCTCCATGTGGCCTGGGAGCAGAGGTCTGATCCCTTCTCTCAGTGTGTGGAGCTCGACTTGGGACTTTCTTTATTTGGAGAACAGAGCCCAAAACAATAAACACGTCAGATGGGTTTGATTCTCATTCTTCTATGCCACATCTGGATTTGATTGGTGTTATGCAACTGTTTGTCCTCAGAAAATGTGTGGTAATGTGTGTACAAAGAAACAAAGCAATTAATGATAGTAATGACGCGTTGTAAAAATCAAGCCTTACAAATTATTCAGAAATACTAACCAACCAACAGACTGAATTAGAAAATCTCTCACTACAGTAGGTAGGAAAACGATATTTATTTTGGAACGGTAAGCTTCGTTGTGTAGTTTTGAGCATCAGCCAAACCCTATTGCTAAGGTGTGGATGGACAGTGCTTGAGGAGTAGAGGTCAGAGCTGGAAAGGAAGGGAGGGAGACAGATGGAAATGGTACAGTTGTCCTCCCAGAAGGTAAGAGGTAGCCTCAGCCAGACTACCCCTACAGGAAACTGGTGCCAACAATGACAGGAGTGGGTTCCATAAATCAAAGAGCAGGAGAAATGTCCTGAAATGCTCCGTGGTTACGTTATGCTTGAAACGCAGAGGGACCAGGGTACATCAGTGGACTATAACTCCTATTCAGCGCACTCTCCACAATGTAAGGCAAATGGAACGTGACAGTTCTGAAGAAGTCATTCGCTTCTTAGTTCGAGCAGTGAGAAGCTGTGGTGGATGACCAAACAGTGACACCTACAGTGAGAAGCAGTGAGAAGATGTGATGGATGACCAATATGCATAGCTACAGTACGTTTGGAGCCCTGGTGCCCTTCACTTCACAACAGGAGAGTAGCGGTGAGCAATGACTGCAACTACATCTCGTCTGAAACACAACAATGCTCCAAAATTTGAGCAAGCCCTTTACACTTAAGGGGACAAAAATGTCTGGATGGTTGTTTCATGAAAATTATGAAGATCTGGCTTGGCTTGGATACCTTTAGGTAGGTGAGTGGGGTTGGGGTTCGTCCTGCATCCTGTCAACGTCTCCACTTCTAACCCAAAATGTTAATCAAGAGAAGAATAAAACATGAAAGTGCACAATGAATCCAGTTTGAAAAGGAGTTATTTCCCAGGACTGTCAGGATAAATGACACAGGGCTTTCCGTAAGTTCCAGGGGCTGACTTTCAGTTTTTATGAAGCTGGATGCACATCTCACACAGCTGTTCCTTATCGTCCTCGCTCACTCTCCTTCTCTACCTCAAAGAAAGCTAAACTTTTTAAGAGGCAATGGGGGACTTGCACTTAAATAAAGCAGCAGCAGATGGCCTACCGGTTAAGGTGTTGAACTTCAAGTGTAATGCGTGATGTTAATGTTATTAGTGAAACACCATCTACTGCATCCATGAGTAAAGCATCTGAACTAATTCATGAAAGATCAGACTGTCAGTAGATAAAGTGAATAACCAGATATTCTTAGAAACCCAGGAAGCTGAATTCTTACTTTTCCACAATGGACAAAGAATGTCTGGTAGTTCTTTTGAAAGTTAAATACCATTTATCTGGATACTGTCTCTGGAATCATTGTGGAAGGGATCCAAAAAACAACTAAAGACTTAGATATGCGCTGTATACAACTTCTCTGTTGGGTGTATCGACTGGAAAGTCTGCGTTGGCTTCATGCTCTTTCTTCTCATGGAAGACTCAGCACAACTCAGAAGTGTTGTTCTCCACTGCCAGCCTGCCAAGATGCTGGGATCTCATCTCACGTCCGCTTCACATGAAGTCACGAGTATAGATATGGCTTCAAAAATCTGGAACCCAAGTGTTTGTAACACATGGCGTCCGTTTGAAAGCTGTAAAGCGACAACTTGAACCAAAACAGGAAAGGCATAATCTGGCTGATTCGTAACTACCTTGACAGATTTGTAGCATGCATTTCAACCTACAGGAGTAAACTCCTGTAACATACTGATGGCACAATGCTGGTTGCACACTTTGGTTTAAAGAACCATGGTTAACATTGTTATCATCTGGATTATGACCAAAAAGTTTGTGATTTACAATCCTGAAAAGAGCACTACTGTTACACTCTTGACCTTAAAAAAATTCCTAATATCCCGATGCAGTGGATCCCTCCACACAGATGAACAATGCATGGTCTGTGTTGGGAGTGGATAAGTGAAATTTAATGGTTCCTATTTTTCCTCACACTTTCACAGCCTGTGCCAGTGTCTTTATCCGTGCGCTTGTAATGTATGGAAACTTGACCAGGTACGTCTGAAAAGTCTTTCAGAACAGTCGGTTTGGATCAGGAATATGCTGGCTCAAGGGAAATGTGCAAAACATCTTTGAGGAATACTTTCTGAGGAAAGAAAGGTATATCAAGGCCATTCAGAACATGACAAATGTGACTGTTGGGCAGGAGGTACCTCAGCCTGGCCAATTTTCCAAATTTTAGAATTTGAACCCTCAGACTCAGTGCCAGAATATTAGTGATGAAACATGCAGCCCAGGCTATGTTTCTGTGCTGGGTGAGGTCTGCCAGATTCTTCTAGCAAAACGCCACTGTAGATACAATCAAAACGCAGGAAGACTACAGCGAGTGGCGTTTGACTTAATGCATATCTTTTCTAAAAGTATGCTGACTTCTTGTTGACAGTTGGTCTGTCCTGATCTTATATCCGAATGCCTAGACGTATACTCACGGACGTAGCGCTTCTGGAGGAACTGAAAGCCTCCTAAATAAATCCACTTCTGGCCCAGGACAAGATCAGGCCCTAAGTGAGACCAAATGTTTAGAACCTCTGAGGAAAGGAGACAACTTACATTCCCTGAGGTAGTTGAGATGAGAGAGAAGGACCTCGGCGTTGTACGCAGATGTGAGGCGCAGGAGTCCATCTTTTCCCATCCTGCAAAGCTCTTTGCCGTCGATGCCTCTGAAGACAGCACTGTCGGCGTCCAGCAGCCCATATTCCCTGGAGGCCCACTCCACCCACTGGCGCACATGGTCTTGGGACCAAAGGGTTGGGTCTGTAGAAGATGGATCAAAGTCATCTAATAGTTAACACCCTACAACGTAATGTCAGTGTCTCAGAAGACCCATTGTTGATGATTTCACTAAGAGTCTTTACGTTGATTCTTTGTTGAAAGATTAACCGGTATAAATAGGTTAGCCTCTCACTCAAGTGTACGACAGCAGCGTCCCACTACGGTGTCAGATTGCAGTCCTCTAGTAATTACTGTTCATCCAATGTACCATATACGTGATTTTTAAAAATCATTTTCACCTATATATTTTGACTTTGATATTTATAAATACAGTGGAGCTCGGTGGCACGGTGGGCTTGGGGGGGTCCCGCTCTCGGGGGTTTCAGTCCTGCTTGGGGTGCCTTGCGATGGACTGGCATTCTGTCCTGGGTGTGTCCCCTCCCCCTCCAGCCTTGTGCCCTGCGTTGCTGGGTTGAGCTCCAGTTTGCCACGACCCCCCTTGGGACAAGCGGTTTCAGACAGTATGTGTGTGATACTTGATATTAATCTTATGTGTCAATAAAATTCATCCTTAGAAATGACTAAATATAATTTAATTTAATTTATTTAAAAAAAACAATTGTGCTCCACTGCAAATTTTTTAAAAAAAATTTCTTTAATTCTAAAAAAATACATATAAAAATAGCAATGTGATGCACTGCCTGGTTCTTTCAATACATGGCCACCCAAGGTCCAGTCATGTGCAGATGAACTGTATGCCACTTTTTGGTTCACATAGCTATTGGACAAATGTTTTTCTCACGATAACACTGGTGTTTTGCCTCTTTGTGGACATTAAAAACAACAGCACACATCTCCCCCGACACCCTGGGAGCTCCTGCCGGGTCTGTAATTAGCCATCTCAGCCTCACTGTGCAAATTAATTAGTTAATCTGAAATTTCATGGCGCTCGTTCGGCAGCAAGAATAATTCATTTAGTCAAAGGTGGGCAAACTACATATTGGCATAAAACAAAAGCTTCAAAGGGGCTCAGAACTGAACAGATGCTGGAGCGACGGACGCAGAGCGCATTCATCCAATAACGGTCTGAAACGGCGGCCTTCCAGAACGTGACTATATTGTTACCGTAAAAACGAGACAATGAACGCAGAGAACCCAAATCAATGGATAAAAAGTGGTTTCCTGGAAAAAAATAGTGCGCAATGAGCTGTCTGCTCTGGAGGTGTCTTAGGGGGTGTGCTTTGCTGGTGACAATTGTCTCTACAATATAACAATGAAACGCTTATTACAATAAAAGGAAAAAATGCAGATCAAACTGGGGTGTAGAAATCTAGTACAGTAATACCTCGCCATACGTCGTTAATTGGTTCCAAAGGGCACGACTTAAGTCGAAAAACGACGGAAAACGAAATAACCCCTAAAAAACCGATTTAGACCCCCTATAAACCCCTAATAAGCATTCCCCTTAAGCATATACACTTCAATTAATGCTAAAGTACAGAAAAAAAAAAAAAGGCAGGTAAATAAGACTTTTTTTTTTTATTTTTAAGCTTTTAATTGATTTTATAGATTGCAATATATTATTTTCTATATTTTAATGTTTATTTTTATATGTTATTACACTTTTTTATTGTTTTTAAGTGATTTTTAACAATTTTTAATATTTTGAAGACGAATTGTATTTTTCCATATATATTTAACAAAAAACCGACGTAAAGTCGAAATCGAAGCAACACGAAACAATGTAGGGCGAGGTATTACTGTAACTTGAATTTTAAATATTTTTACATCTCAGTTCACCCATCATCAAACAACACAACACATCTGAACAATATTAATTCACAAATATTTAAATTATTGTAGGGAAATATTTTTGTATTATATATGTATTTCTTTTGCCATTTCTTTAGTCGATAAACATATTCATGGACATGAGCTCTACCCTCCTGTTGCTGGGACGTTGGGAGTGGGGGTAAAAAGGCAATACTCGGCCGTTGGAATCTGGTCCCTGCCTTACCGGCCGGGACAATGACTCTCCTCTCGTTGTGGGTCACGTTTGAAGGTGGGCCACATTTCTCATCCGTGTAGCCAGAGTAGGCCGCGTGCGGAGCATCAGCCCTGTTATCCATCTTGCTGCCCCTCCCTGGACCATGGTTTGATGGTGAGTCCCTGTCACATAAGCAGCAAGGTGTTATCCGTGAATATGGTTTCCGTACACTGGATCACGACATGGCTGCTGAGCCCCACCAAACAGTGGGACGTAGCAGGAATTCCATCGAATTCCGACATTATCCGTTCCATGAAAATTAAAATTCCGAATTATCCGCTCCATGAAATATTGAAATAAACAAAAGAATAGCTCCAAATTCACCATTAACAATAACCGAAAGGAGCCAGAAAGTGGCAAAACAGGAAGCAGGCTGGAAATTAAGGAAACAGAAATAACAGGAAGAAGAGCAGGGCTTGTACAACCATGAACCCAACCTGGCACCTCCGTTGATATGGTCATACTCGCTTTTGATGCTGACACCTCGGGCATGGCTGAGCCACTCCTGCTGGGGGAGCAGCGGGTGGATGTCCTGGGGTGGACCATAATCCTGGGACCCTGATGCCGTCATGTCGGACTTGGCAGCGCTAGCATATGGTGGCTCAAACAGGGACTGGTCTTCGCTCACCACAGACAGTGCCTCCTGGTGGTTAGGAAGGCACAAAAACATTTAACCCTCATTCAAGCTGGATACAGAACCAGTCAGGTTAAGAACTGGGTCCAGCAACCTAGAAAAGCAACATGCAACTAGCTAACTGTCCCAAAGATGCAGCACCTGAAAACAGGGAAATTCAACTCAATCGTCTAACCGTAACAAAACACTTAAAAAAATGTTATTTAATGAAAGTCAGAACTCATCATACATAATATTAGCATATCACTCATCAATGGCAACCACAAATACACACACACACGCACGCACGCACGCACACATTTTCTGAACCGCTTGTCCCATACGGGGTCGTGGGGAACCGGAGCCTAACCCGGCAACACAGGGCGCGAGGTTGGATAGGGAGGGGACACACCCAGGACGGGACACCAGTCCGTCGCAAGGCACCCCAAGCGGGACTCGAACCCCAGACCCACTGGAGAGCAAGAACTAGTCCAACCCACTGTGCCACCACACCCCTGGCAACCATAAATACTTAAAAAAAGTAATATTCCAGTTATCACCAAAGATGTAAAATAGGAGAATTTTTGCGATCAGCCAAACAAATCAAGAGCAGTATATGAACAGTGGAGAGTGGACTCCAAATATGAGCTCCAATGCCCTTCAGCGCTCCAGTGAAGTTCTTTCTCCTTTAGCAGAAACAACCTTTGGCATACCTTCACAGCCCACTGAAGGAACTTGGAGTAAATGGCTTAGTATGTATCTGGCCTTTCCTTTCAGATCTGGAGGTTGGTTTTCATCCTGTAACAGCCGTTTGATGGTGTCTGGGAGGGTGGCGAGGGGGGTCAGCTCCACCAGGACTTCCTAGGAACCATTCTGCAGTAACTCTCCAGATTTATTAAAGGAAACAAACTGTGGGCACAAAAAAGGCTGAGCACCACGCTTCCTCAAGAGATCCCCTTGTGCTTGTCAGCATCCTGCTTCACCCTCCACTGCAGACCTATGCAAGAGAGGAGGACTCTCAACGCTATGGGCCTGTCTTGAAATACTGTGGCAGCACAGGGGAGAACCTCCGTGATTTTTGTAATGAACCCTGACCCCCTCTGTATACAAACTGACTGGTGGTCCCGAGAGGGAAGATGTGAAAGGCACTGCTGGAGGCAACTGGACCAACATCCTCAAATATCCATCAAGCATGGCGTCTGTAAGCCGCCATCCTTTCGGAAGAGTAGCCGATGAATGAGCAGTTACAGAAACTCACATGTAACCGAGAGGCTGGCCATTCAAGCCAGAGAAAGTGCTCTTTCTACCCTTGGAGAAGAGGACATAACATCCAGTACTTCCTCTCTCCTTTACCAGATTCAATGTGAGGGAAGGTAATACAAGCAATTCAGCAGTTAAGCTCATATTTTGTGAATTATATACTGCACTTCCGTGCTGTTGCCTACAGAATTTGGCATTCTTTGATCATGTGTATTTGTTTGCTGGTAGTTTCACTAAGACATTTGACCAAGCCATTGTTGTAGAGGATGCATATTCACTCATCATAGCTTGTTGCGGGTACATAGAAGTGGAGTGGAACTGATTGAAAGCGTACAGTGAAACTGAAGAATCATGAGAAGAGAAGATCCACATATCAATAACTGGAGACTATGCAAGTTGTGTCTGTCGAGGATATGGATTGGATTCTCGGTCAAGCCAATGCCACTACATCTACGCTGCTCAAAGTTCCTCTTATCCTTGAACTGTACAAGCAGGTGCAGAGGAGAAACCACATCTTGGCGGGATTCATGCACTACCCATCTAACGATGCTTATTCAGGCCCTCGGTTTTATACTCTGTAATTTTAGCCATGGTGATCCGCTGGTCTTCAGCTCCTCACCGCCACACTGCACTCTTGGTGAAACAAATGAAGTATCCAGGATTTTCAATTAAAACATGCAAAACTCTGTGCCTGGAACAGACTGCAGCCCAACTTATGCTAAAAACATGTGAGGGGAAACCTCGATTTGCGCTTGAGGAAAAGCTGAAGAAGAGCAACCGAAGAGGAGGTCAGGGGTGGGGTGTCGCTTTGGGAGGGGGGCATTCCTGTCTTTTGTTTGAGGAGGAAAAGGAAATGTGTGAGGAAACCAGATTGTGCTGAGCAGGAAGCCTCGTACGGCGCGATAAAAATGTCCTGTTGAACTAGCTGGTTTCACGCAGTTCGGTGCCAATCAGGAACGTGTCTCCTGAATCGAAGCTCGGTTCGGAATGCGTTTTCTCAACTCGTGGCCTTGCGAGCTCATCGCTGTCGGCTCTGCTTTTGCGCCTGCGCGTTCGGCTTTACACAATACCGCATCGACAGCGCAACACAATGCAAACTCGTGAAGTCATGAAAGAACCGAACAATGACGTCCAGAGAGTCCATTTATCCCAGGTACTTTCAGGTGATTTCACAGCACTGACACACACTTGATTGTGGTGGATTGTTGATTTGATGACAATGACTTATACTGTTTGAAGTACTTCACAATTCTTTCCTTCGTCTATATTAAACCTATTTTATCCTTTAAGACCTGTGTATATATATATATATATATATATATAGGTTACTTAAATACATATAATATATATATTAGGTTACTTAAGATTTTTTCAATTCACATATTTAAAATGTGTACCCAGAACAAATGCACCTAGCAAAAAAAGTGCAAAGTCCTCAGGTTCTTTTCAGTACTGGACTTTGCATTAATTTCTACAATTTATCAGCGGAACACAGGTGTGTGGGACCTACAGTAAGATGATCCATTGTGTCCGCACATCCTGGGCTATCAGAACCCTAGGGTTACACTGTTACTCATAATGATGTTTACATTTGCACCTGCAACACTGTCCATTCTTTAAAGAAGCCACATTTAAATAATTTATTACTTATTTTTCTTTAAAGTCACAGAGCTGTAGAACCTTACAGTACATAATAGTAAGAAAAAAAATCCTGCCTATATTACATGAGTTCAAGCAATTTTAACCGAAACATTTGCTGGAATCAGTCTTGTATCTGCATTTCTGTGCAATAAACTTTAAGTAAAGGTGTGTTTTTAAGAATACGCATTGAGTGTTGCTTTCAACGGGTGGCGGTGAGGGAAACTAAGGGACCCTATTGTACATGAGCTAAAAGCGGAGGGAGGAAGCAAATGATGTCCGATCTGCTGTTCAAGTTCTTGTGTGTCAGGGAAATACTCACAGAGAAACATAAAACATACTCCTGCCCTCATATGGAACTGGGAGCCCGGTGCGGTGTGTCTGCCTCGGGGGGCATCACGGCCACCGCGTAGCAGCCCTGCCAGCCTGGGCATCAGCGGCACCATGGAGACCGAGAGAGCGGGGGGAGGGGAGGGGGGGGGGTATCGCGCTTCTCCTACCTTAACGGTTCCGTCCATCCCGGAAAGCTCCCGCAGGATCCCGCCAATATCGGCGACATGACCCGCAACTCGCGATATTCCCAGTGAAACACGGACGGTCCCGGTGAACAGAGTCCCAGTCCGAGCGGGCAACGCACTTTCTCTCCCGTAGTTTTTGGGAAGTGAAGCGCGCGCCGCACTCTACCGCCGCCCCCCCCCTTCCCCCCCCCCCACTCCGGCCCGAAGCAGGATGCTCCTCCTCGTGCGATAAGCGCGCAAAACAATGCACTGCTTTTTCCTTTTCAAAACATCCAAATTCCCCCGTAGACGTTTATTTAACGACAGGAGTCGGGGCGTCAGATGTTTTTTTTTTTTTTGAAAATTTTTTCTTTTTTTTTTTGAAAATTTTTTTTAGGGACACGTCGCCGGGATAGCTTCTCCACCTTTCTGAGTCAGTTCACCTCCACACGGAAAGGACCGTCTATACTATAAAGCCCCCTCCGTTTTAAAATATGACAGTCACTGCACACATATGAAGCCGAATTCACATTTTGTTTCGTGCCAGGTATTCACGAGAGAAGGGAATGCCGGGATATTTTAGAGTAACGGGGCAGCGATGTAAGAGACGGTCACTGTGGGTTCGAGTTCATGCGAAGCGGGCGATGTGTGTGTATGTGTGGCATGTACGACACAGAAACAGCCCCGAAAGCGAGCAGCTGCGCTTCGTTACGCTGCCAATAAACGGCCTGTAAATCAAACCGAAGGAACGAGGGTTCGAGTTCGAACAGCCTGGGTTCGAAGAGCCTCGGCCGCGCAGCGCACCTCCACGGCTCCCTGAAACAGAGCTCGTAAACCCCCCCCCCCCCGGGCCTGGCTCCTCAGGTGTGGGCCTCCGCAGGGGGCCGCAGGGGCCTGGGTACACTCTATATCCCCCAAACGGAGGGATGGAGGGGATATTGCCTGGGACTTGAATAATAAAAGCCTTGTTTCCAAGAGGAGGCCCACCCCTCCCAGCCCCCGCCCCACGATGTGACACGGCACGGTTTTAAGGTGACAATTAAAAACAGCGCCGGTAGAGACAGCGCTCAGCTCAGGGGCGACTTACCTCCCTCATTGAAGTACTCACCGTGATCGGCGTGAGCGACAGAACAAGTGGAAAATCCCGCATGTAATCTGCTTTATGGATGTGACCGTTTATCGGCACACGACATGTAGCAGGTATTACCGATGAGGATTAACAGGTGGCGTCCTGCTTAGAGCCGCCGCTTTGGAAATGAAGGAAAACAAAGTCTGAATCCCACCTCGAGCGGTAGTAGGGTACAGCACGGTAAGGTACTTACACTGAATTGATACGGGAAAAATTACTCATCTGTACGAATGTGTGAATAAAGCAGTTTGAAAAACATCTGTCACTTTTCAGAAAAAAACGAATCAACAATGATAATAATAATAATAATGTAGAGGAATCAATTGGCTTTTTTCCTGTAATTAATCAACTGCATATTTTCGGTTCAGACAGTAGAACTGGAGTCCGGTGAACATGACCTGAGCGATGGGGCACTCGGGAACACGGCTGACGCAGGGCCCGACCCGTCTGCTCTCCATTTGAGGTTCTGCGCCGGGAAAGGGCCCCTGGGGACCTCCACATCTGGATCCAGCGGAGGTCAAGGCCCTCACTGCCTGGGGCCTGTTCTGCGCTGTGTAATTAAGGAGATGGGGGGGAGAGAGGGGGGGCTGCTTAAGTATTGGTGGCTGTCATTTTTTTTTGGTGACGATTCTTTCATCTTTTTTTGAAGAACACTGTTTGAAAACGACAGTGAGTCTGCAGACTGCAGTAATGAGTGAACCTGGGTAATAACATCAGGAAAGTCCTGCCTGTTGGCTAACGGTGTACATTCCTATATCATAGCTTCAAATGGCAACAGATGCAGACATTACTCTGTTCAGCTGCCATGTACATCGGAAAAGACATTTCAGCGATGCATTTAGCCTTTTTAAATAGGAATGTCAGTATGAAGTTGATTTACAATGGTAGCGTAAGGAGCAGCAAAAAATCAGTGGGATATTAATGCGTTATTTAAAAAAAAATATTACATTTACTTATGCAGTTTTTCTACAGAGAAAATTGCAATTTTTAAAGTTGCTTAGAATAATTTGCCTATTTATACAGCTCAATAAATCTTCTGTACCAATTCAGGATAAGAACCTTGATCAAGGGTATCAAAACTGGTGGTGGGATTCAAACCCAGGTCCGGTGAATGTTAAGCAGCAGCGGCTGTAAACATTTCATCAACCACTGCCCAAAACAAGACTGGAATTTTGAAGAATTACAAAATAAGATTGCGAACAAGCTCAAGGCTGTTTTTTTTTTTAACATTGTTTTTTACAGGAATTTAGAGCCATCGTCAGGTTAAAGTAGCTCCCAGTAATTCCTTTCCCACTCTCCGGTGAGGGGAGTAAAGGTAAAGTACTAATGGTAAAAAATGCAGACAAATGCAAGACACAGTCTGCAAGACACAGGCCGGGACGGAATGCCCTCTCGCCGGAGGCCATAATTAATTTGAGGTTTATTTTTACTGGACCGTCGGAGTCTCGTCTGACCTTAAGCAAACAGAAGTGCAGCTCGGCTGTGGATTCGCTTGAATGAAGCGGAATATTTCTTGGGATCCCAGCCTGGTTCCCATTCTGAGCCGTTCTGACCGACATTTTGCCCCGGCAGAAATAACACATCTAATCACAGTTTAAGTTGTGTGAGGCCGAACTCTGGCTGCATTCCTTGAGAGTGTAATGGAGGTGCTCAGAGCGCCGAAAAAATCTCCAGACCTCAGCAGATGAAACATTTATCACTCATATACAATGTTGAACATTCAATAGTCTATAAATATTGTTAAATTCAGCTACAATAATCAACATAACTGTAAGTCCACTAAACTCTCATTTTATCATACCCTCCTGAGTAAATTTTCAATAAATCATTACAGCTGGTGGTTATGCGGTAATAAGGGGGTCGCGGGTAACATGGTGGTGAGAGCCATGTACCTGTAATCAGAACGTCTCAGGTTCGAAATCTGTGATAGGACCCTCGATAAAAGTTCTTACCATGTACGAATATAGTAAAAATTTCCCTGCTGTATAAATGGATAAATCCTCATAGTAATTTAGAGTTCAAGCCCAACAATATCAGTTGACATAAATAAAAGCTTCAGATAAATCAATAATATAGAAATGTGAAAAATTTGTTTCAGCTTGGTAACATCTTACAACAGCTCAATTTTGGACTGAACTGAGTTACTTAAGAGAAAAAGAAGTTTTTAATAAAAAAACAAAAAGGCATGACCGTACAAATGAAATATATTTCAGTTGCAGTAGTTATTCATAATATTCTGTGTATGAAATGCATAAATCCATTTTTACTAAGAGTTTTCCCAATTCAGGATTTGCGGTGAACCAGAAAAAACTAATTTCTGCCATGGTAATATAGGCCCAGGTTGAAATGGTGTTGGACTCGAACCCTGAACCCATGCCAGCTCTATGATGCAATAAAACCAGCTGGCTGGCCTTGCTTCTGCACCCCTGCCTGAGACTGTGTGTCATGTTGTTTGCCTAGAATGTAAATAGAATGGATTTTAAAAAAATCAAAGCGCAGGTAATTCACATGATCTGCATAACAATATATTTTTTCTCTATATCAAACACTGAAAATATCAGTCACTGGTGTTGCATGATACCGCAGCTCTCAAACCACAGGAAAACAATAATTTTCCTTCACTTTTTTTCTTAAACTTTTGGCAATTTTTTATCAAACTTAAGACACATAGACATGAAGATACCAGCAGAAACACACTACCTTCACTTGTTTCATTCTACCTTTGGATCTAAACCCCAGTTAAAAATGGTGACCTTCCCAAAGAATTGATCATAAATCTTCAGCTGTGGAATAACAGAAAAGCACCTTAACTTTTTAAATATCTAACATATAGAGCCTTATCGCCTTAAGTTGTCATTGAGAAATTAACCTCTCCCTGGTCCATCTAAACATGTTTATGGCCCATAATTTGCTGGAGGAATTCGACACTGTTCTATGTGATCCCATGTGCCGTTGGGGAACATGTGCGCCAGATGTCTGCTGTTGGGTTTGTTGACATTCTTTTGGGTTGTTGGAGAGAAATGGGTGTAGTGTGTGATGTCAAATATGATAATGTGTTGAGTAATCAGGGCATTTCAGGGTAGAAGCTCAAGCCGCTGCGAACATCCTGACGTAGAAATGAATCACAGTTTAAAGCCCTTTTAAAAAGTGTTAATGGAAAAAAACGTGGTGATTCATCCTCTGTAACATCACAGACTTTTGCTGATTTGCCGGTTGAAATTAACAAAAGATTCATGATGAGTTGCATATTTATTTGTATGAAATCTGTGTGTCAACAACAGACAAAGAGCTTCAGACATATGATCATTGACTCACAGCTTGTTTGTGTGATTCCACCATGTTGCTGGTTCACATCCCTCAAGTAGCTGCTTATAGAGGTGACATTCCAATAGCGAATACATACATAATCAAAGCAAATGGTGTTGGACTCTTTTGTGTAGCTACCAGGAGATCAGGAGAGAAATGGTTCCGAAAGAGACGGGTTGAGATCCTTCTTGAATACTGGAAGGGATTCAGCAGCTCTGAGAGGCCGAGGAAGTTCATTCCACCATACTGGAGTCATTTGAATCCCTTGTTAGACCACCAAGTGACCAAAGCTGGAGGAGCACACTGTTTTTTCTGGGGTGTCGGGAGAGATCAGACTCTTGAGGTATTAGACTTCATATTCTTTAGGCTGCAACTAGAGTCTTGAACTGAATACCTGGAGCCACAGGAAGCCGATTGAGAGAGCTGAGGAGGGGAGACACATGGGAACTTTGAGGTTTTTTCCAAGTAAGTTGAAGGTGAGATCTTCACCATGACCAAAAATAAGGTGTTGGGGAGCATTGGAAACACCTTGGTAGGGAAGAGTCACTTAAATGGGTTTTACTTAATTTTTCTAGTGTTGAAGTATTGAAGAAGAAGGAAAGAACAAGCAAAAAATAAAAACAACAACAACAGACTAATAGGTTCATTTCCAAAGTTTAACGATTCGCTCATCTGAAAAGCAGGATTAATTTTCTGGGAACGCACACTACTGGTTTCACTAGTGACAGCAGAAGCTTGGCGAACAAAATGACATCGACCGTTCCTGAGACACATGGAATCCCTTCTGTCTTTAATAAGGGCGACTCGCAGAGTCGGAGGTGAAAGGGTAGCGTGAGGACAGCATCTCTTAGACCGGGAATCAGCACATAATCGCAGATCCCACGGGCACAACCACCATTTCCACAGACGTCTTTTGTCTTAAACGGACAAAAAAAAACACAATATTCAACTGGAAGACCAAACGAATGCAAATAAGACACAGCAACAACACAACTGGCCTTTTCTTTTGCCAAAACTGTGCTTTTCTGCCAGAAAATAGAAGTTGAACAGCAGACCCAAACCCTATCTCTAAGGTGGAGCTCCTTTATTAATCCAATTACACCACACACACACACACACACACACACACACACACACACACACACACACACACACACACACACACACTATATCTACACAGCCTATAACATATCAATCTAAACCACACGTTATGATTCTGAATTATTTTGTTACTGGCATATTACTATAGTACTCTTCAGGTTAAAGTACCATAAAATTGTTGACCTGTGGCTACAAGTCCAAACATCTGGAAAGCGCATGCTTTAAAATTCTTTGCTCAATTGCGCAATGTTATTTAAAAAGTTAATTACCCTTAATTAAGTTAATTACAGAGTGAATGGAATGGGAGCAGATACCCGTTTGTCGCGCTGGGTGAAGTTTTGCAAGAATTTAAACTGCAAGAAGACCTCAAAACGCGCACGGAAATAAAAGCGGAGGCGAGGTAGCAGCGAACGGGTCGACTGCGGAAAATACTTTTGGGAGATGCAATATTCTGTTCCCGTCGTCCTATAAAGGTGCGGTGTTCATATCAGATAACCGACTTTATTCAGGCAAGATCCCGAGCTACGTGTGGACGCCGAGGGCCATTAGACGTTATTATTCCATGTCAGAAGGATTTTCTTTCCATCTCGCAGGCCAGCGCCGGGATCGACCTGCAGCGTTTCTGCTTCTAAAACGCTAAAAGGCCGTGCAATTCCGCATCTGCACCCAATTACGAGGCCCCGGGGCCCGCGGGGACCTTCCTGCGGGGACACCGTGCATGTCAGAGACCCTCTAGTGTTACACTTTAAGCACCTCGCCTTTGCACGAGACCCCCGTAGCCCTTCTCCGCCATAAATCAGCGCCGCCTCGAGCTGGAAAAATCGTGCGGCGCACACCGTGAGAGCGCCCCCCCATGCACACCTTGGTGCACAACATGCTTACAGCGTCCTTTGTGGATATTATAGTGACGGCACATGCACCTTGTTTCCCCCCCCAGAAAAGGCCAAAAGGAGATGCAGGTACATATGGGGCATACAAGGGACTCTTTACAAGACTAAAATTAATAAGATGCACCATATTACACCGTTAAATACACTGGTGATCAGAGTCAAGCTTATTAGCGTATTTGCATAATGTATTTCCCATGTGTTTTGCAATTTTTGGTAAATGATGAGCTACTGTTTTACTATTCTTTCTAAAATATGGTGTTACTCTGTAGACCCCAGTATTACCCTGTTCCCAAGAACACACACATTTTCTGAACCGCTTATCCCATACGGGGTCACGGGGAACCGGAACCTACTCGGCAACACAGGGCGTAAGGCCAGAGGGGGAAGGGGACACACCCAGGACGGGACGCCAGTCTGTCACAAGGCACCCCAAGCGGGACTCGAACCCCAGACCCACTAGAGAGCAGGGCCTAGTCCAACCCACTGCGCCACCGCGCCACCGCGCCACCGCACCCCCCGTTCCCAAGAACCAACCAACATAAGAAAAGGTGAGTTGGAGAACATTTTAATAATTTTAACATTTAATCTATTTATCCTGCTGTGGACTGGTGTCCTGTTCAGGGGACACCAGTCCATAGCAGGGTAAATAGATTAAATGTTAAAAATACTTACTTTTGGTGGTTATGTTAATAGGTACAGATGACAATACTGAGATGCTGCTGGGGTCTACAGTATAACACCATAGTACATAGAGAACAGAAGATGATGCGAGGCTATATAAGATGATCCTGGGGTATAAGGGTAATACCAGGGTATAGCAGATGATGCTGGGGTTTACAGATTGATACTAGGGTACGGAGGATGATATTAGGCAACAGAGGAAGGTTTTGGGCTGTACAGGATGATGCTGGAGTCAGCAGCCACCAGCCAGTGGGGAAACCAGGCAGACCTTCAGATCCCGCCCAAGAAGAGGGTCCCACACTGGAAAGCAGCTGAACCATGAAACAAGAACCGCGTCATAAAACTAAAACAAAGCAGAGCCACGTATGGGGAACTGAGGAAATTGGGTCCCGGACTTCCCGCTTCCTGCCCAGAGAAGTCCCATGGATCCCTGCGGTGGCTTCAGGCCAAATACAGAAAGAATAGTAAAACAGTAGCTCACCATTTACCAAAAGGTGTGAAACACATGGGAAATACATTATGCAAATATGCATGTATGTTTAACTCATGGATAAAGCGTCCAGACAGGGGAATCGTGAAGGACGCCTCGGACCAACCTCACCGAAAGTGCGGTTAATGTCACAGAATATTAAATAAAATACCCCACAGTATGTCGGAAATACTGAAGTTCAAAATTAGTTTTTTTTCACATTGAAATGATAAGATTTTAACAGGGCCTGTTGGTGACACAACCTCCAACAAACACACAAGCAAGTGGAAGCCTTTACCTTCTGAGTTTTCCAGCTGGTGGGGAAGGTGATACAAGGATCCGCTGAATTTTAAGCAACAGGTTGCTGCTCAGATTCAAGCACAATTATATTTTATATTATTATTTATATTTTTGATGTGGCTGATAATAATTCATCAGTCTGTCCAACGACATTCACAACATCAATCAGCTATACAGTAATTTAACCATTTATGCAGCTGGAGGTGGGATTCAAACCTGCAACCCTTGGATTGTACCTCCAACCACTATGTTACCAACATCTTACTGTCTGTGAGACCACCTGTCCCTTCATTTAGCCATTTATATAGCTGGGTAACTTTTTACTACCTCAGTTCAGAGTGAGAACCTTGATCAAGGGCGCTGCAACAGGAATGAGGTTCCAAACCTGGGATTTTCTGATTGCAAGTAAATGGCTTTAACTGCTACGTCACTTGTTGCCCCTAATATAATAATTCAATTTCCAAAAATAAAATCTATCAAAACTTATGCGAGAGAAGATGGAACTTGCTGACACCCAAGCTGGCACCCTTCAGAACTTGGACCCTGGATGCGAAAAACAAGGCTGGCGCAACATTTGCATCGGTTGTTTACTGGAAAACAAGCTGCTGTTTAAAATCTGAAAATATAGAAACCACAACAACAGAAAAGCATAAATCCAGTAACCATCCATGAGTCAAGCAGGCCAAAAAATTCCAAGAAAAGAAACACAACAGAAGAAACATGCGGCCGCCGTTAGTTTTGGACAGTGTTTTATGTTCCCTTGTGAAATGAATGGAGATCACTGTTATGTTAGTGTGCGGCCTCCCCCACTTCGCCTTGAGGCCCACGTCCCCCCCCAGACACGTCTGAGAGCCCAGGCTTCATGTGGGCTGCTCACCAGACGACAAAATTCCTTAATCCGTGTCTTGAGGAGGTCAAATCTGGTTCTAATAACGCGGCGACTGTATTGATCGCACTGTTCTGAGTTTGTTGCTGATCCTGATCTCCAGTAGAGGGCGATGTCCTCAAGGCTTGGCACACCGGTTAACATGTATTTACACCGGTATTTATTGAGTTAACCAACACTTTTCTCAAAACCAGAAACAAGCTACCTATAATGGTTTACTCATTTAAACAAGTGAGCAATTTCAGTTGAGGGTAAGTACCTTGCTCAAGGGTACTATAGCTGGAGGTGGGGTTCAAACCTACAACCCTTGGGAGCAAATGCTGCAGCACCGACCACCACACTACCAGCTGGCCTGTTTATTTAGATTTACTCAGCCGCTGATGACAGATGAAGAGCGTTATATGGAGACAGGTAATCTGGGAGGCACAGTTTGTCCAGTACCACCGTTTTGGCTGTCACATTCTACACAGGTAGCTGCATAAAGAATGCATACAAATAAGTGAGGTAGAGGTGATTGTGACAGATGGTGTGATGCAAATTTACTTTGCTGTTAGGAAATCAGGAGAGGAATGGCTCTGAAAGAGATGGGCTTTTACCCTGCTTTAATACTGACAGGGATTCAGCAGCTGTGAGGCACAGAGGGAGCTCATTCCACATAAAGAGCTGTCATGCGTGGGACCACCACGCGGTGCAGAAATTGATGAGAAGAGGCACCAAACGGGCATGATTGTGCCAAAGAGCAGACCAAACCGCAACTCGCCAGCATGGGGCCAGCCAGACAACAAAACCAAAGTACTGCTTTCTGTCATAATGCCCAGCGAGCGAGTGCTGCAGAAAAGCAGCGATGGGTCAATAAGTTGCCGGTTCCAGGAGTGGTTGCAGGAGTCTGAGGACCACAGTGCCGGGAGTGTGGACCTAACCGCAACCTTCCTCGCCCTCTTGAAAGCACCGCTGAGAAGGCTCCACTCACACTTTCACTGAGCAAAAGGCTGATGAATGTCTTGAAACACCTTCCGCATCATCCCGGTACGCACAACGGTAACATGGGAAAAAATCTAAAAAGGAACCCGAGGCCATATTTAAGATACACTCATTTCTCCGGCCAGGTTTGTCTGTTTACTGAAATACACTGTGGTATGAGACAGCGTTTTTGGCGCTTCTTCCTCCCAGTCGTCATACCATCTTGAGCAAGGTAGTCTTACCTGCCACTGCTAGGGGGCGCCATTGAGTTGCCTGATCATTCTGCAGAGCAGTGAGTGTTGAACACATGTCATTACGCACCCTGGGCAGGTAGACCACAATGGTATGAAAAAGCATCTTCTTTGGGGTTCCAATTGCGGGGGGGGGTGATCAATCAGGGGTGGGCTCCACGCTATTTGCTCATCATAGGTGGTCTGCTCTTGAAGATATGCTGCCCTTTCTGATTTCCCTTAATTTGCTGTGTTTTTACCCTATTGATCCTTGCTTAGCCACAGGTTTCCTATGTCCCCCCCACAAGTGCAACAGCAGCACCACCTCATTCACCCACTTGCCTCCCTCTTCTTCCTCTTTCATTCTCCCTAATGGCTAAATCATTCATTTCCTGTGGGTTTTAAAAAATATTTTGCATCTTAAACTTAAAACCAAAAAACAACTCTCATTTTGAAGCGCAGATGAATGACTCAGTGTCTGATCTCATCTAGGGTGGTCCCTTATCAAGCACATGTATGACGAATTGACCATTAAAAATACTTGCTGCATCTGATCTTTATCCACAACTGGGAAACACACACACACACACACACACACACAGGCTGAAACTGCTTATCCCAAGCAGGGTCGGGGTGAACCGGAGCCTAGCCTGGCAACACAGGGTGCAAGGCTGGAGGGGACACACCCAGGACGGAGCACCAGTCTGTTACAAGGCACCCCAAGCAGGACTTGAACCCCAGACCCACCAGAGAGCAGGGCCTGGCCAAGCATGCTGCACCACCACAGCTCCCTATGGGGTTAGTATAAAATACTAAAATGAATGGGGGGTGCGGTGGCGCAGTGGCTTGGACCGCAGTCCTGCTCTCCGGTGGGTCTGGGGTTTGAGTCCCGCTTGGGGTGCCTTGTGACGGACTGGGGTCCCATCCTGGGTGTGTCCCCTCCCCCCCGGCCTTGCACCCTGTGTTGCCGGGTTGGGCTTCGGTTCCCCGTGACCCCGTATAGGACGAGTGGTTCTGACAATGTGTGTGTGTGTACTAAAATGAATGAATGAATAAAATGTAAATTTTAAAACAAACTTATAAAATGAATAAATGATTATGACTCACACACATGACTCATTCAACACTGAATAAATCTCATTCGAAGTCCAGAATATCAGAAGTAATCCAGGCTCCTTTAAATCCAAGTTTAAGACACACACGTTCACAATTGCCTGTATGTGACACATTTTTGTGTTCTTCTTTTACAACCCTTTTCTCCCATCATTTATCTTTACGTTACTTTCTCTTTCTAATTTGTTTTATTCTGCTATTCTTGTGACATTGTTACAATACTTTGCTATGTGAAGGAAGCCTGTGTATAGAATGTCACACGGATTGACGGACTCAGTCGCAGTGACACGACCATGCCCACACCTCAACCAGCAGCGCCTGACTCCAGTTAAGCACCTGACTTCAGCTGAAACACTTGGCCACGAAAACCACCACCTGACCACCTTCCAGTTGCGGATCCTCTTAGAGACAACAGTTCCTTCTGCGTCCATGAGCCGTTCTCAGCTACTCACCTGGCCTTCCTCCATGTACCCCATTCCTTGTTTCCTCGCCCGCCTCCTTGTCACTGCTCCTGTTTCCCATGGTATCGACCTTCGTTTCGCTTCGCTTCATCAACCACGTCTTCGGATTCTCCCCTCGGACCGCATTTGCACCTCGGATTGACCCATGCTTGTTCCCGACTGAGAGTACTGCCTCATCCTGAATATCCTTGGAAACCACGATCCCGCAGTTGGGTCCGCACACCCGGGTATCCTGTCTGGTCTGATGACAAACAGTAACAACGGACACACCCCTTTCAACCCTCAGAATAGAACATTCTGGAGGTGCCACATATAGTATATATGCATGCAAAGAGTTGGCATTGAAAGAACTTGACAACAGCGTAAAAACAGATTTGACCCATGATATGGTTTCTTGTCAAGTATAAATGTTTTGTAGGCCTTTATATTTTATGCACTTGTGTTTATATATTTAAATACACACACTTTTGGTTGCTAATGGTTACTTATGGCTAAATAGCAAACGGGATGAGTCAGCAGCAATACCAGAGGTGTTTCTTTTTTGAATTCACTGCTACACTTTTGTACCAGTTTTTATTAGTCTTATATTGCACACTTTTTTATCTCTGGTAATTCAGTGGAAATGACAGCGCTTTAAATTTAAATTCCAGCAGGGTAAGTTTTGACAGTCGGTCAGGTCCACCGAACCAAGGTGTTTTCAGTGTGCTTTATATATGCTATATTCGGTTGTTGCATGTCTACCTGTCACGCCTTGTGGCAGAAAAAGAAATGCAATACGCTGAGCTGAGCAAACTGAGAACTCAGCGTTCAGAGTAAAGTGTCCAACCCTAGCAAAAAGTACTATTTCTTAGTCTCAATCGATGGTGGTGTAGTAAAAATACATCGCTGCTTTATGCATCAGTCTAAAAATAGCTGAGCAGGAAGGCAAACGAAGCTGCAGCGTATGGGACGCGACCCTGACCCCTTAAAGCGACCGGGCTCGGAAATGTGTGGCCCGAAATAGATGTTTCCTCCACAAAGGCCCCTTCTTCAGTGCTGGTCTGCAGTGCAGCAACATCTGCGGGCTGGTTTGTTTAGGGGAGTGGACTGAAATGCTTATTATAAAAAGCTGGAGATAGACGGTGCGGCGTTGCACTCGAACCCTTGCCAACCCCTAGCAGCCATGCACATGGAAAAATATTTATGTGATATTTCACGTTGTACAGCAGAGGTTTTCATTCATAGAAGCTTGCACTGCACAGCAGAGCCTTTAACCAAAGCAACCAAAGGACAACAGCAGGACCCCCTTCTATGGGATGTGAACTAATAACTGTTTGACTCCAACCAAAGTCATGATTTTGAACATTTGGCTAAATCTGTGGACCTTGGCTCGGTTCTAGAGCTCGGCTGGGGGGAATCTGCCAGCGCACCGCCGAGAAGGTTAATAAATGATTGTGCTGTTCAAGTCGGTCATGTTTCTAGGCAACCAAACAAATAAGAAGGTAAAAAAGACAGTAAATTACCGAATGTAGATGAGGTGGGTTAGGGTTAGGGTTCTCCCTGATCTTACTGCTAACTGGCCACAGCAGTGGTTTGGAACCCCTGTCCCTGTCCCTTGTCTGCGGTGACCTTCTTCTTAAGACAGCCCCTCCTTCCGGGCGACAGAGGAGCTCAACAGACGGATGACAGAACACAAAAGGCACTTGATAAAGACGCGGAACAACTGTGTGTTGTTGTAGGAGACTAGCTTTGTGGGTTTTTAATGGCGGCTTTTCTTTGCCGATGTCTCCCTGCGGTGGGACGGGCGCTGGACTCGGTGTCCAAAGCACCTTTGACCTCCACACGCTCCAGTACAGAGAACTGAAATCAACCCAAAACTGAGGGATCTCGGTGCCTCTAAACAAATACGTGTCTCAGTTTGCAGTGAAGCAGTGACTCCATGGGTCTCCTGCAGCCCGATAGATAGATAGATAGATAGATAGATAGATAGATAGATAGATAGATAGATAGACATCTTTACAGTGATTTACCCATTTATACTTGCTCCGCACCACTACAATAGGAAGACAGCCTTAATCGTTATGCTACCCACCTTAGGCACCATAAAGTGAGGTTTGGCGTAATAAAGTAGTGTGTGCAGCAGTCCCAGAGGTGTGTGAGGGGTCACGAAGACTAGACGTATGCACCCTCGGTCCTAGCCATCTAAGCGTCTGCTCCACCTTCATGCCCTCTTACCCTCTATTACCTGGATGGGCTGTAAAGTGCCCCCCCCCAACGACGAGCTCCAGCCTGCCAGGCCCCTCCCACACATCCCAGCGCCCTCCGGGTTTGATTAGCCACAGCAGCACACTCACACACTCAGACGCACACATGCACACACACGCAAGCAGGAGTGAACCTGCCCTGAACCCTCCCTTGGAGGCCAAGGCAGTTATACCTCGGAAGTTTTCGAAGGGCTGGCGGATTAATTTCGGCGTTGGATCTGTATTAAGAGATCAAAACAAAAACTACATTCCACGCATTCCGCTTGTGCTTGAAGGACAGAACCTATTACCGCCTGTTTGTTTATTTTGTGAGATTTTTTTTGTTTTGTTTTATGATGAAAGAATGAGTGTCCCTCCGGAAGCAAGGAGGAAAGTGGAAGGCAGGGACAAGAGTCCGTCTCTGTTGTATGAATGTGACACTAAACTGTACCGTGTTTACCCCCAAGCTGATCGATGGCAGCAAATAGCGCCCAAACAGGAGAGGAGTGCTGGACCGCCTTAATTCACCTCGCTTCCACAGTGTTTACAGCTCATTTTTGGTGTTCCTGGATGCCAGTGGTGAGTAGATGGACGAGAAATGCCCCGCACATTTATGGGATGAATCACTGGACAATCAGCACTGACTAGGACTTTGTGAAGATTACATTTTTATTTTCAATTATTCTAAATTCGCCTTAATTTTAATGTACCGTAAATTAAAAAAAAAAAAAAAAAAACTTTCAAAGTATTTTTAATAATTATTTAAAAATAATTACAATAAAACATAATTATGATTACAGTTTATATCTAGGATTTTAATTTAATTAACACCTTCCTTTCATGTTGCCATTTAATTTTTTTTTAATTTTGCACACCGTGTCGCCTTCTTCACCTGAGAATCGTTTTTCGTTTTTGGTTCCCTCACCAGTTTCTTAAGCCACCGATCAATTTCGGTCTAGTTACCAGAATTCAGGTTGGGAGTCTTTGACCACAGATGCATTATATCCACATAGCCTAGCCCTTTTTCAGCACTTCATCCATCATGTGTGGCACAGCAAGTAGCACTGTTGTCTCACAGTACCTGGGTGCTGTGAAAAGATGTGGGTTTGATCCCCACTCAGCCTGTGTGGAGTTTGCATGCCCTTCCTGTATGTGTGGGTTTCTTCTGGGTGCTCTGGTTTCCTCCCACACTCCAAAGACCTACTGTTCAGGTTCACCCATAGTGTGTGAGTAACAGAGAGCGTGTGTATGTTCCGCTGATGTATGAGTGACCCAGTGTAAGTAGTGTACCTAGCAGTGTAAGTCACCGCGGTGAATAAGGTGTGTGGGCTGGTAACACTACATAGATTTCATTGGAAGTTGCTTTGGAGAAAAGTGTCTGCTAAGTAAATATTGATCATCCGAGACTTCTACTGCCAAGGCTCCAAGTACATGGGTGTGGTTTAAATGAGAAATGGCATCACCCTCTTCCTGACAGACTTCAACAACAGAAGAACTGCTGATGAGTGAATTAATCAGATACGAATGTCATCATTTTGGGTGTTTTGGTTATTTTTGTTCCGTCTGCCGTGTTTCTGCAAATCCCATGCAAAGTTTGTCTCTAGGTGCTTAACACACACGCAGATGCACATGTGGACACCCCAGGACACCAGCGAAGCAATGTGCTCAGCTATATGGGGCTGCGGTGGCCAACAGCTGCACATTTTTCAATGCCGGCGGCTGAGCCACATTTCTGCAGCTGGAGAGCACTGGGACGGGAAGTGTCACAGATCTGATGTCCTGCACTCAGCACGGACGACGGGCCACGTCCTTGTAAGAACAGGCCCTTTTTTCTCCCGAAGGCGCTCAGATGGTCGGCACGGGGCTGGGGGGGTTATGGGAACAGAGGAAATGACCGCGCTAATCAGACCGATGCACACTTCCCCACGCTCCTGAAGACCGAGCTCTTTGTTAAGGGGCAGGGAGCTCCCAGGCCTGGACACTGAAGTTGTTTGGGTCGTAAACCTTGCTCGAGGGAAAAGCTGTAGGGCTCCTCCTGGGTTCTGGGTCAACCTTGGACCCTTTTCTCACAATATTCCGCTGCAATTTTACATTTTTTTGACATTGCGGGTAGCAACACAGTGGAGACAGAATCACGATTTTTATTAAAATCGCTTCGAATACTTCAGTGAATGTTACTTCAGGAATCCAGTATCCTCTCGCATTCCCACAATTAAACTGTGAACGTTTCTGCTTTTCTTTGCACTCTGCATTGGAGGCTAGTCTTGGCATTTCCCCAGGAGGTTGTGGGATCCAAGCCTGGAAGGGGTTGTGCTGTCACTAAGCTTTGTCTGACTTCAAGAATTGCCTTTGGGATCACTGTAACACGGAGTAGTTTGCGTTTTGGTCGAAAGCCTCTACGAACCGAGTCATCGACGGTCCACGCATTCAGAAAGGACCGAACCGTGGTGATCGGCGGAGTCGCTGCTGCCCTGCTCTTTGGCTGCTCCCCCACAGCAAGCTCAGCTGCAGCGCTCTCATTCCAAACACCTACGCGTTTCTCTCCCCTTCCCCCCAGTCTACCAAATTCCCACACGTGTGGAGGAGCGCTCGCCTTTGGAGACGGGCCGCGCGATCTACAGGCGGTGGGTAGAAACGGGGTCTCCGGACAAGAGAAAGCCTGACGACGCCAGCATGGTGAGGCTGTGGAGACAGCCGGTTTCTGGGTCCATCATAGGTCCAGGGTTCATGGGAGTCACCTTCGGATTGCGGTGCTCCACCGTTGCGGCTGTTCCGAACCCCAATCTGGCGCATGGTTTAGTCACTCTGTAAACATGGCCATGCATCCTGACAGGTTGTTTCAACACCGGCGGATATGAAGCTCACTTTCCACTGGTGCGGAAATCGAATCGAAATTCGGGCCTTTGTTTGTGTTCGGCAGAAAGGAGCCGCTCTATCATCCGATTGCAATAACTGCTTTGCCCCGACTAGGGTTGCGGTGATCCAGAGTCTATCCTGGAAGCATTGGGCACAAGGAACAGGGAGGGGTTCACCCTAGATGGATTGCCAGGCAAAGGGTAGCCATACTCATGCACATCACACATTGAGTCAGTAGTTCAGCTGAAAAGCCTGTCTTTGGACTGTGGGAGGAAATCAGAGCACTCAGAGGAAACCTATGTAGAGACACGAGGAGAACATGCAGACTCCACACAGACTGAACAGGGATTAAACCCTTCTTTCACACCACCCAGGCACTGTAAGGCAACATTGCTGCTCGTGGCACAACTGTGCCACCCCGAAATTGTTTCTTCAAAGCTAAATTAAACGATAAGACACAGACA
This sequence comes from Scleropages formosus, assembly GCF_900964775.1. Lineage (NCBI taxonomy): Eukaryota > Metazoa > Chordata > Actinopteri > Osteoglossiformes > Osteoglossidae > Scleropages > Scleropages formosus. The sequence goes on along the minus strand of NC_041830.1, from coordinate 10,485,048 downwards.
CAGTCACGCAAATGTACAGTCACTTTTGTTGTTCATTTTTCAGTCGTCTTCCTGCTTTTCAGTTTGATCTAAGCATTTTGGATGTCCAAGGATCTCACAACAACAGTCGTATTTATTTTTGTTTGTGACACGGATGGCGAGATGGGCAGAGCTTCACCGCTTGATATGCAAAGTCCTCCACGTGGCCAGAGTGTCAGTGAAATCATCACATCGAAGGTACCATTTTTCCATGTTCGCCTGGAAAAAAAAAAAAGACTGTCAACATCTACCCCCAGGTAGGTTATGACTTGGGTTGTCTTTCAATGAGTAGAAATTAAGGACTCATTAAAGGGAAAACAATGGGAAGTAATGATGTAGGGAGGAAGGGCCTAAAAGCACTTAAATAAATAAATGAATAAATAAATAAATAAATAAATAAATTAAGCCCATTTCTCTCCTGATCTTCTGGCAGCTACATAGAAGAGTCCACCACCATCTGCTATGATTATCGATGTATTTTCTATTTGAATGTCACTTCTATAGGAGCTACTTGAGGGATGTGAACCAGCAACATGGTGGTATCAGACAGACAAGCGATGCTTTGAAAATCCCCATTCTGTGTTTACGGCTCTTTGCCCGCTGTCGATGCACTTCTGCTGATGTTGATTTGTACATCGCTTTGGAGAAAAGTGTTTGATAAATGAATAAACGTATCACATTTTAATGAGTTTTTTTTTTTAAACAGTTCGCTAAGTACAGGTGCACACCGTGGGTTTTGGATGAGCAGATTTTTTTTCCCCTCCTAATCGGACACCTCAGCGAATGCTCTCAGTCTCCAACTACACAAGACAAGAGAAGAGAACACAAGCAACCAGCTGAGAGAACATCTTTTTCAACGTAAAACGCTTTGGATAAACCCATCTGCTTATGGCTTAAATGATGTCATAAACATGAGAGAAATTAGAGCTTTCCAAGAACATTCAAGGACACTTCTGAGTAACGCTGGAGATGCCGGATTCCTAGAGCAAATAAGCCCGTCTTCAAGCTGAGCTCATCCATCGTCATCAGTGTGTGATGTGTTTCTGATCCCTCGGGATGGGGGGGGGGCTGCTGGATACGCTTCCGTCACAAGTTCGGTACCCTTGTTAAAGTGGACTTTTCAAATGTTTATTGGTTCATATCAGCCCTTAAAGTTGACTCAGACTCCAGAGATGACAGAGGAGGGTGAAGACACACCCAAGAAATGGGAGCATGGCAAGAGGAGGGTGATTGTGTGTGTGTTGGGGGGGGGGGGGGGAGGGGGAGAGAGAGAGAGAGAGAGAGAGAGAGAGAAAGAGAGAGGCTGCCTGTTGAGCACTTTACACATTTCTTTACTGCCAACTCAGTTCATTGACAGGCAGCAGCAGGCAGGTCTCTGCGCGGTCGGGCTCCGCCTGTTGGACCGTTAGTTGCGCTGTTCCGCCTGTTGGACCGTTATCAGCGCTGGGCTGCGACACGACGCTGCTCTGGACTGTGCCGGACGGTGAAGCTGCGATCGCGGGGTCACCATGAAGGCGGCTGTGGACGTGACACCCGCCTTGACGCTCATCAAGTGCGAGAAAGTGGACGGTGAGTTACGACGAAGACGCGGCGCGAGCGAGCGGTGCGTCTCGCGCGCGGCGCCTCTACCTCTCGCGCTGCCGTGTACACGAGTCGTTCCGTCTCTCCGCGTCTGCGGCGCCGCCGTGACATGATTTGGTGCAGCTCGGTAACGTCTTCGGTCACTTTTTGCGCACCCGACGTGCCCGATCGATGCCCGATGTTCAAACTGGTCCGGACGGCGCGCGCCACCTCCGGCTCCGGCCCCGGGTCCCAGTAGGGGGGGGGGCGTCAAGGGACGGGGGACGGAGGACGGAACCGTTTGGGTGCTCAGTTAGTGACAGAGTGTCTGACGGCATCACAGAAACAATAATAATAGCGGTCGTTTATGGTGACGATAATTATTATTGGCGTATAATAATCGTTGGTTTTGTAAATTTGGTCATTTAGCGTCTCAGTGAAAGGGTGCGAAAGTGTGCAGAGATATTTATACAACAAGGCTGAGCAAATATATACATATTATTACACACACACACACACTCAAAGCACACAAAGTGATTACAGTCATTATTATCCGACTGTATCATGCGCACTGACAAACCACTGCTGTTTTAATAATAATATTCCTGCATGTCAGAGATGCAGGATCAACCCAGAAGAGGGGAACAGTTATTATTATTAAGTTATTATTATTGTTAACATGTGTTCATGCAATTTTCTTTGTTCAAACTTAAAAGGGTTGAATACTCAACTTTGCAGTGTTTTCCTCATTTACGCAGCAGGGTATTCGTACTGTGTCAGTGCAGGGTTAAGTACCTTGCTCGGGGGTACTGCAGCAAAGGGCTCCCAGCACCGCACCACCTGCTGCACCGGTTTCGGAGCTGGAGCATCGCTGCCCACCTGTAGTCACCGAGGCCGAGCACGCTCCATCGGCGTTTATTTATATCCAGCCAAATGCTTTTCATGCAAAAGTTCTTCCGCTGCTTTACACTTTTTACAGCTGGCGATCGAAGCCTTTGTGCTTTCTCTCAGCTATGTTTATTACTGTACACTATTCATGACACTTTGCTCCAAGTGACTTACAGTGATTTACCCATTAAACAGCTGAGCTCTTTTTCCTGCATCAGCTCAGGGTAAGTGCCTTGATCAAAGGTACTGCAGTAGGATGGGGGATTCGAACCAATCTTCCTTTGAGTGTGAGCTGGTCACTAACTGATGTGCTACTGTGTGACTTTCGGAGCGGAGTAGGACACGTATGCGGCGTGGCTGTGTGTCCACACGATGTTCCGAAGAACCGCTGCACTTAGTCAACTAGCTTAAGTACACTCCTCTAGGGTAAAATAGTAGGTTCCTATCTCAGAATCTTTGTATCGTCTGTCCAAATAAGTCACCGCTTACGCATGAGAGGTACGCGATATCGCTGCATGTTTTTTTAATCTGCTAGTAGTGGGGCTTCTTGTCATTCAGGTGATGCAACGTTTACACACCCACCCCCCACGTGACCCCAAAACCGAACCCGTGCAACCAGGAGGGTCCTATGCAGAAGTTGCAAGATCACGGAAACCGTGTTCAGCGCCGCACGCCGCGATGCGCTGCCACTCGAGGCACCTGCTCCAGGCGGGGCCTGGATCACACAGCGGCTGCGGGGACGAGTGCGAGGTGCTGGGGATGTTGTCTTGCGCTATCGCTCTTGATGCTGCCGCGTGGGTTGCCTCACACCTCGGCAAAGATACGCCGGCGCCTTACTGCGTTAAAGCTTTAAGATAAGCGTGATGTGCTCCTCTTCCGGCGCGCAGAGGCGGAAGTCCTCCTGTTGGACCCTGATGCTGGATGGCGACGTGCGCCGACACTCCGCCACCATCCGCTGCTTGCAGGCGGCGTTGCTGAGCTGCGCTCGGCGTGCGCTGCGGTGTGACATCACAAGTCATCTGGCTCCTTTGCACATATGCAGATGCATATGGGTGCGTGGGCGAGGGCGAGGGCGAGCAGGCGCGCGCGCGCACACACATACACACGCACAGATATCTCCGCCGAATAATCTGTACAGACCTGGTGCTCGGAGGCCGCACTTGGATATGTGCCCAGATTTTATCAGCTGCAGTGCGGTCCGTCTGCGTTTAACAAATGTACTTGGGGAAGGATTACATTTCGTCAGAGTTGCACAACATGCTTCGTGCTTGTTGAAATTGATAAAAAAAAAAAGAAACGTATCGGGAGTTAACAGGAAAAGGCAACACTGATGCAAGCGGAGCACCTCGGCCGGGGCGCTGCCGCGGCTGTTTTTGGAAAAGGAAGCAGGTGTTTCTTTAAACTTCATTGTTTGGGAAGTCCTAACCTGGCAGCTGGTTTCGCACCCAAACAGCACGGCTTTTTCTCGATTGTTTGGCCTTGTCCCTTGGACTCGCAAACCAAACATTGTAACGAGCGGGCGATTTCCCACAAGCGGTTTACACATTGTTAAGAAAACTCTCTGATAATACGTTCATTAATTTAGCTGACAATTTACTCATTGAGAAAGCTGGAAAAATTTTCTTGTTGCAATTCAGGGTAATTGACCAAGAGTCGTACAGCAGGAGGTGGGATTGAAACCCACGCCCTTCAAGTCCAAATGCAGCGGTTCTAGCAGCCTTGCTGCCCAAAACTATTCAGAAACATGTATTAAAGCAGTTAAGGTTGCGCACCAAGCTCGGCAGTGAAGCAGGAGTTCGCGGGGTTGAACCCCACAAAATTCTGGATAGAGAAGCAATTCCATGTCCATGTCCTGGAAGTGTGGCTGTCTGTAGCCAAACCCGTTCATGAGTGGGCCGCACAGACACTTACTTTCAAAGGTTCGATGGAAACCTCAAACGGCCAAAGAAGATCACAAAGACTGTGTGATATCAACCATGTGCCAAATTGTGGTTTAAGGTCATGAGGTTATGGATCAGAAGCTTGCAGCCTGGGGTTCAAAAGGCAATTGTTGAACATGGGGTCTGGTCCTACACCCACAGTCACTGGTGTGTCCCCGAGTGACCCCTGACAGAAGATGAATCTCGCATGTCGCTGGTGAACGTGTGCCGGAGGATGATTTCCACAGCTGGAATGCGGCCGCAGAGACTGCGTGGCTTTGTTGAGCTGTGTGATGGTTATTCATAGACAAATCTGCATGACAGCGGGCTGTATCACAGCGACCGTGAATGGGCGCCATGTGTGAAGGCATCTGAAATAAACATTACTCCGTATCATGAACATATGATATGGCGTTGGGACTTTCTCCATAAATTGTTTTACTCATAACTCCAAAACTGCTTTCATCACAAAGTCAATAAAATCAATAAAGGCTAATAATACAGGTGGTCCCCGATTTATGATGGGGTTACGTTCCACGAAAATATCGTAAGTCGAAACGCATTTAATACACCTAATACGCACCTTTGCGTGACAGGCTGGGAGATGGGGATCGATGCCGCTGCCCAGCATCGCGAGAGCGTATCGCACCGCATATTGCTTGCTTGGGAAAAATCAAAATTGAAAATTCGAAGTACGGTTTCTGCTGAATGTCTATCGCCAGCTCACCGTCATAAAGTCGAAGAAATTGTAAGTCGAACCATCGTAAACTGGGGACCAGCTGTGCAGAAATCCCTCAATTTATGAGTTGAGGTTCCGTAAAAGTCTTGGCTATAGCTATAAGAATTAATTATTTGCGTTGCGCTAAATTTCAGTTAAGTCTAATTTAAAACGAAAGAAAATTTAAAAAAAAAAAAAAACCTGGTCTCCACATACTTTTATGGCGGTTGTTCACCGATTCGCTCCATAAACTTGTGCGACATTCCTCATCTTGTTACTGATCGCTGACGTTCGGAAACACCAGACACGAGCTGTGAACACCGTGTAAGCGAGCTGAACGAAGGCTGCCTCACGCTTCGATTGCGTCTGAGTGCTCTTTAGCGCCATCTATCTGCCTGGGGGGTGAACTTTGCTCTGCCAAAAATGGAAATTTTACATAAGCGAAGAAAATGCAATGGAAAATCGATGAATAAATCTGAAGGTGTGCTGTACGCTCGGAAATTTGTAACTCAGCTGTTCATAAGAGAAGTGATGGGGTCCCACACAAAATTGCGTAGCGGGAGAATGAAGTCTGTGGGTTTGGATCATGAAACGATTCTTTCAGGGGGTCTCAACGTTGAGAACATCCCTCTTACGTGTTATAAGTTATTAAATTCTATATGACCTCATCAATGCCGTGCTCTGCGGTAGCATCGCAGTGTTCATCACCCTCTGTGATGGATGTCATCCACTCTCACTTAAGAAGCTACCAAACCAGTGTGACTCCTTACTTTTCCCGGTCACGCTGAAATTATTCATAACGACTTTTAATACTTTTTACAAACATCAGCATCCAACTTTTAACCATCCGCAATCGTTTTTCCACACTTATTTTTTTGCCGCTGCCTGTATATCTGGATTTTTTTAACACGGATTTTAGCCTCCTCATCTCTCTTAGATGCTTTTGTACACACACATACACACACACACACACACACACACACACACACACACCATAGATTCCCTATGCGTGTGTGTGTTCCCATGGTGTGGGAATGCAGCCGTCTCCTCTGGCGGAGTCTCGCCACTGAGTCATGGCAACATCACCGTGTGCTGTCGATGCCGCAGGGCGCTTCTGGTTGCCGTGAGTCACTGGGCCACATCACTGGAGACCCATCGGGTAATCTGTGGCCCCACCTCCCCCACTACTGGGCGGCTGGGCACTGCCACTTCCCATGGCTTGCGTTTCTCCCTACCCAGTTTGACACCTGTTTCACACCTCACCTACTCAGGTACAGTTTTTTCCCTTGCTTTTCCTGCCATTCGAACATCTGGCCAGATGTGGTCCGAATAGACATATTTTGGGTACTACGGCGATCAAGGAGCCGCTGGTGTTTCGTGTCCACCCGTCTGCCGTTCCTCTCATTACAAAGAACAAAGACGTCATTAGAGATCTCGTTGGTTCCTTGGTTCGGCCGGAACACATTTTATAAGGAGGCAAATCTAAGCAATTATCCAGGGCTCAGCGAAATTTGGTAGCGCCGCATTTTGGTACTAAATCAAAAAATAAATTATGACTCTGGGAAAAAAAATGTTAAAAATCCTGGCTAATAAAGAAGAATCTGTTTTATTGGAAAATGGAAAAAAAAAAAAAACAATTGCTTCCTTTTGCGTGATATAAATATCAGATGATATTTATCTGATGATATTTATCGCCGCCCCGTGTCTTTGAAATGTTGTAGCTTTGTAGGCGACATTTTCTATGAAACAAACTGTCGCTCTTCGTAGTAAATATTATATACCTACTGGTTCCCATAATAAACTTTTGTCTTGAAAATAAGTTTAGTTTTCAATCCGCTTTCAGTTGTTAGAGGATAACCTTGCGTTCTATGCATATATAATGCACACATGTGCGTTGTCATAATTACATAAAAATGTATTTATTTACAAACCAAATTTTATTTCCCTTTCATGATCTGTATATCTGTATGAGAATAAGAGGGGGAATTTTTTTTTTTCACACACTGACACACACATACAAACACATACATGTATGCATGTATATATGTGTATCTTTATTAATTTATAGATAAAAGATATATAATAAGGGGATGTTTGGCCTGTGCCTACTCTCTGGTTGGTCTGGGGTTCGAGTCCCGCTTGGGGTGCCCTGCGATGGACTGGCGTGCTGTCCTGGGTGTGTCCCCTCCCCCTCCAGCCTTGTGCCCTGTGCTGCCAGGTTAGACTCCGGTTCGCTGCGACCCCGCTCGGGACAAGCGGTTTCAGTCAATGTGTGTGTGTGTGTGTGTGTGTGTGTGGTAAGGGGATGGATTCATTTCATTGAACTGGACTGGACTGGACTGGATTGGATTGATTCTTCCCTAGAGGCACCAACCCTGTTTGTGACGCATCTCTGGCCCTTTGGTTGGGGGGACCCGGTTGTGACATCGGGTGTCTCGCATGACGTAGCTCAAGCGCTGGTTTCCTGGAGAACATCAGGACCGCAAATCTCCTTTGGTCTGAAGGACCGTAACTAGTTTCCGCTGCCTGGAAGCGCTGAGATCTGGAGAGCTCCTGGGTTGGGTTCCTGGAAAGAGAGAACAGAATTCATCAGAAGGGACATACTTGTGGGGGAAATGTCTGTGTGTGTGTGTGCGTGTGTGTTTTTTTTTCTTTGCGTGTTCACACAGTTTTTTCTTATTATGAACAGTCAGTGGTGGCAGTGGAGGAGTTGCGCCATACGTGGCTTGCGTTTGCGGAGGAGCGGTTCCCCCCGTCGCGTGCGGCCTGCTAACATTCGTTGCTCAGGGCTCGTTTCTCCCGCGCGTGCGTGCGGAGGTGCTGCGCTCCGCGGAACGTCTCGGCTCGGTCGGATCTCCGCGCCGCTTGACCAGCAAGTGTTACATTTTTCCGCTGCGTACAAGTTCCTGAGTCAGAGCAGTAAACACGTTGTTGTGCAAGTGCTGAAAAATGTGACATTTGCTCAAAGCGGAGCTGGAGGCCGAGCGGCTGAAAAACACACGCTTTCTGAGATCAGAGGCTGTGAAGGAGGGAATTGGAAAAAAAAAAAAAAAGTCAATAAGCTGCGTTTCAAAATGTTTGAAAGAAAAAAGGTCAAAATAAATACACAAGCAAAACAGGGAAAGGTAGCGAGCGCTCAGACGGAGCTCGTGCGAAATGATGCCCTCATTAATTATAAGTGACAGCTACGCTTACGGTCGTCTCCATGGCAACTGCACCACGGGCACTCTGGTATTTGACGCACTTGGGCGTAGAAGAAGCGTCTCGCGTGTGCATGAGGACGTCACGGCGCCGTCGTCGTGGGATTCTGCTTTTGTTTACTTCCAGGCCTCTGCGTTTGTGGGAAACTCCAGCATCACCCCCGACCCCCCCCCCGAAGGTCGACCGCCGGCCGACTCCGGTCGAACCCACCGACTCGAGCGTGAGTCAGAAGCGGCTACAAACAGGAGCGCGTTGAGAAACTCTGCAGCATTGCAGACGCCCCTGGCCTCTGGGAGCTGCTGCTTTGCTCATTCATATTTCAGTCACGGACGTTCATTCATAAGGAAGCCCTACTGTACGGCGCGAGCGAGACCCTAAAGCCGCGCTGCCGCCGTTCGCGTACCGCTGCTTTTTCAAGGAGCACAAACGCGGGGCGCCTTACATGAGCGATGGCCTAGCTCTCACGGAATGCATGGCATCCAGCACAAAAACACAGCCCACGAAGGCCACTTTATTACCCATTAATATGTCATGATGTCTATATTCATATCACTCACATTATCTTTATAATATACCACGGAATGTCCAAATATATTTACAGTAATTTATCTGACCCCGACTTAAAATGATTTGCCCATTTATAAAGCTGGTAATTTTACCAAATCACTTTAGGGTGTTGCAGTGGTTAGGGACTTCGATGGCTGTTGGTTTGAATCCCACTCCCTATATTACTCATAAATATTATGTTGTCTAAAACGGGTGAGCAGTAAATTGCTGTTGATCTAAGTGTCAGTCAGCTGAAGATAAAATAGTCGTCTTTTAGGAACAGTATGTAGTACAATGGTTACAGCTGCTACTGTTGGACCCGGTGGTTACAGGTTCAAATCCCTTCTTCAGCTCTAGTACTCTTGAGGAAGGTACTTACCTTAAATTGACATAGTTAAATTACTGAGCTGTGTAAGTAGTAGTTACTGGATTAACTTTATAAGTGTCTTTGGAGAAACGTATCACCTAAATGAGGAAATCAGTGCAAGGAACTCAATGCTGTAAATCACTTTGCAGAAAAGTGTTGAATAAATGAGAATGTAAATATATTTACCTTGCCAGAGGGTACTACAGCAGAAGGTAGGATTCAAACCTGTAGCCTTCAGTTCTAAGGTTACAACCTTAACCATAATGCCACCTGCTGACCTATGGGAGGTATTGCATGGAAGAGGCTTGGATGCTGCTGTCTGCATCCTGATGCTTGCCCTTAATAGGGTCCTGTCCCAGGCGGACCCCCAGCGGCTCTCCACTGTGTTTACTGGTTCATTTGCCCACCCCATTAGCGTTTCTAGTAAAACAGCACGCTGAAAATTCAGTATATCTCAGCACAAAACTGGATGTGATGGCATGTCCAGTATCAGTACGAACACTCCATCTGCCTGCCGCGTGTTTGCTTCTGTGTCTAAACATGTGCGCGTTCTTTCCGTGGAGATGGTGAGTGTGTTTCTGGGCGGCGGTGCATCTCGGCGGATTGTTTACTGCGATGAAAACACGTGACAGGGACTGATGGTCGTGCTGAGCAATGACACTGACCACCTGTCAGCAGAAGGCCTGTCCTCTCGCACCCTGGCACACCAGCATCAACTCCATCCTTTTTTTCGGGAAATCGCTAGATTTTTTTTTTTTGCGTTTGAATTTAATCGCGATGTTCCGTGATATTCCATGATGTTTCGCTTTCCTTTCAGCATGCAGTAAAATGTTCACGTGTACCATTTAACATAATCTACATGTAAAATATGTACTGTAGTAATAATATGAATACAAAGCTCCTCAGCTTAAGGTCACAACTGAGATAAGAAGTCATAGGGTAGCCACACACACACACACACACACACACACACACACACACACACAGAGAAACACACACTAGCTCAGCTTAACTGCATGTCTTTGGACTGCGTAGGAAACCAGAGCACCTGGAAAAAACATGCAAACATATTGTGTTAAAATAAAAGAAAATTTCATTTAAAATGGCAGCAATTACCTGATCTCCACAAACTCTTATCGAGTGCCAGTTGTGGACCGATTCATCACATTCATCAGCCATATTCAATGCTTCCCATATTTTGATCGCCCACCGACACTCAGGAACACCAGACATGAGTCGTAGACACTGTGGAAGTGAGTTGAATTAAGGCGGTGCCGTGCCTCTCTTCTGTTTGGGCGTTCTTTGCTGTTATCTGTCAGCTCGGTGGGTAAACACAGGTGGTGTTTGATCTCCTAAAAACAGAACTTTAAACGCACTGAGCTAACTGCTTTTATGCGTTCTCTGGTTTTGTGCTTGTTTTTTTTTTTTTTTTTTTTACAGAAGCAGATCCAAAGTACAACGTCAAAACTGCAGCTGCAAAGCTCTCAGTGACACGTCCAGCCCAGAAAACCACCATGTAACCTGCTCACATGTTTTGCAGATGCGAGCGCGTTGGCTTAGGCTCATGCGACCGAGAGAGAGAGAGAGAGAGAGAGAGAGAGAGAGAGAGAGAGAGAGAGTCGGTGTGATGCAAAGCAGGGATGCAGCAGCACTCATCTGGTCTGGATACCATTTGCTCTGTGCTCTCTCAGCTCTAGGCTGTGAAGTCGGTCTGTGTCTCTGGCTCGGATGAGCGGCTGTAGCGAGATGACTGTTGAAGGCGTGGATCAGTCATATGAGGGGGAGTGTTGGTCAAGCGAGGGAGCGGCTGGGTTAACCCCTTTCGGTTTCGCTGGCCTGACCTTGGTCGGTCAACCGCCCTGAGACGCCTGTCCCGAATAGGCTGCGTTCTCGCGACAAAGGTCCCCAGTTTGGCTGACTACAGTTAATTATAGTTTGTTGGGTCACGTCCCAGGTACTGCACCCCCTGGGCATGGTACACGACCCAGAGCTAAGAAGAGGACATAAAAATAAAATATTAAGGTGCATAACTATACGCTGAACCCAGTGTTTCTTCCGGCTTCTCTGGTCTCAGATGTGCAAGTCTTACTATCACTGTCTTCATATTGTTGGGTTACGGTGGAACTCGGCGTCAAACTGATGTTTCGTTCCTGTCCTGTGATTGGCTGGTCTGAGAGCTGGTGCTGACAAAGGGATTAACGTCAACTCCCGGCGGGCACCTCCCCTCGTGGGGGTTTTCCACTTTAATGAGAAGGACACCGTCATACAGAAAGCATCGCTGGGCCGTGATGGGGGGGGGGGGGGGGGGGGGTCCTGACTCAGACCGAAAGCTGAACAGGAGGGCCTCCGGTACTCTGCACGACTTCAAGTTACACCACTTACAGAGCCGTCTAGCACGCAGCTCTCCGCACAGCACTTTATTAATCCTCCGGAGCGTTTTTTAAGCCGACGCACTCATGCGTATGAATCAGTTAGCAAAGCGTGAAAAGGTTATCTATGAATTAACTGGCACCTTTCTCCAAGGCGACACGTTGTGTCACGATTGTCTGGTGGTGAGGAATTGAATGCATTCGCTAATATATGAAAATCATTCACAGTGTAGCTGACATCTTTCTCAGCGGCAACTTACGAAGTTAACTTCGCGCACCCCGGTACTCACGCTGATTTACCCGTTCATACAGCAGGGTAAAGTTTAGTTAGCAATTCAGGGTAAGAATTTTGGTCAAGGCTACTGAGGTGGGGGGGAGGGGGCAGTGGTGCAGAGGGTTTGGCCAGGTCCTGCTCTCCGGTGGGTCTGGGGTTCGAGTGCCATTTGAAGCGCTTTCTGACGGACTGGTGTCCCATCTGGGGTGCGTTGCCTCCCTCTCCAGCCCTGCGCTGCCGGGTGAGGCTCCGGCTCACCCCGACCCTGCTCAGGACAAGCAGCTTCAGACAGTATGTGTGTGTGTACTGCAGCAGGAGTGGGATTTGACCCACAGGTTCTTGATAGTGAGTTGGTGGCTCAATCTGCTGTAAAGCACAGTGCATTTCTGTAAATATTTCATAAATAACTTTACAGAGAGACTATCCTTGCAGCAGGGCCCATACACTCCCCACACAGGTGTAATTGGTTACTCCATAAATCAGAGCTGCGATATTATTCCATATTTATGCATGTAGGAAAGCACAGGTCCTCAGCCTATGGCTGTTTTCAGAAGTTTTCTTGAGTGAACCCTCCGACTAAAGCATGTTGCACGAGGAGTTGGGTTCGAGGGGGCGGCTCTGCTAAAGCGCAGACAGGTGGCTCTTGATAAGATTTGCACGAGCGCAGCCAGGTCGCCCAGCGCTTCGAAGCGCCTCACTCTGCACAGACGTGCCAGGTGGTGGAGCGCCTCTCCCCTATTGCTGTGTGTCTGTATCTCTGTGTGTTTATGCGTGTTTGTCAAACACCCACACGTTGGTTGGGTTGAAAGTAAGTTGTCGGAAAAAGTTTGCTGCAAAAAACTCTGGTGCAGTTGCTCTACACACCTGATATGTCCCAGCGAATCTTGCACAGACGATGGGCGTTCAGTTCAGAAACATACTATTACTGCACAAAAAATACAGTGCGATGCAATTTATTCTTACATTTATTCATTTAGCTGACACTTGTCGCAAAAGCAACTTACAGCGTTAATGCACCTACAATTACTTACCCATTTGTACAGCTGGGCAATTTGTTTTACTGGAGCAACTTAGGGTAGGTACCTCGCTCATGGGTTCAGCGGTTGGAGGTGAGATTCAAACCTGTGACCTTTGGGTCCAAAGGCACTAGCTGTTCCCCTGTTCTTATACAGTGCTGCTTGAAGGTATGTGAGTCGTATAGGGATGGTCATTTTTCTGGCGTAAAATATTAAAATAAACATCAGCTGTAGTTCTTAAGTGTTAAATTTATAAAAAGAATAAATGATTATGAAAGGTGGCGCAGTGGGTTTGGCTGGGTCCTGCTCTCTGGGGGGTCTGGGGTTTGAGTCCTGCTCGGGGTGCCTTGTGATGGACTGGCGTCCCATCCTGGGTGTGTCCTCTCCCCCTTCAGCCTTGCGCCCTGTGCTGCTGGGTTAGGCTCCGGCTTGCCGCGACCCCGCTTGGGACAAGTGGTTTCAGACAGTGTGTGTGTAAATGACTATGATTTACACACCTGATTCTACTTACCTTCTTGGTTTAACCAGTGCAACCCTGGCTTCACTAATTTTTGTACCTGCACTACTTGTGTGTTTCTACTACACGCACAGTTTCCTCTAAAGCAACATATGGAATTGGTCATTAGACACCTATTATGTCACACGGGAAACACTGATTCTCATTAAATGAGCAATTTGTGGTAAAACTAAGGGACACAAGGGCTTCACATACTTTCAAGCAGCACCGTACAGCGCTATATGCTGAAGACAGATTCAGTACAGCTCAAATTATAGAGCAAAAAAAACTGTTAAAGAAATTACATTTACATTTATTTAGCAGGAGCTTTTCTCCAAAGCGAGTTCCAGTGAGCTCTACGTAGTGTTATCAGCCCACACACCTTATTCACCAAGGTAACTTAATAGATGTTACATTAAATACACAAAAAATCTATAAACCATGATGACAAGGTGGTGATTTTGTACAAGGTCACTTGTACCCATTTATATAGCTGTACGCATCTTGTTCTGCTGTATCAATTCACAGTAAGTGCCTTGTTCACGGATTCCGTGTTCGGAGTGGGATTCGAAACTCAGGTCCTTTGAGTGCAGGTGATGGCGTGAACTGCTACGTCACCTGCTGTCCCTTTTTGCTTCATATGATGGGACAAATACCGCTTGTGAAGGCCCAGCTGCAGGGTCCCGCCAGAAGTAGGATCTGGAAGCTGTCACGCGTCCAGATGGGGTTCTGATTTTTGACGTAACTCGTATGTGGTCGGATCCCTCTCTCTCTCGGCCTCTGCCCGTGGCCCGGTCAGCCCGGACGTCGGCCTGCGACGCCTCTTCTCCCTGGGATCTCCCACAACCTCCCACTGCTTTTCACCCCTTAATTTAACAGTCTTTGCTCCTCCAGTGCACCAATGAGCCCTTTGTCTCTCGCTGTGTGTTCGCTGGGGCTGAAGGGGTGACACACTGCCCTCGCGTGTGCTAGTCGCCTGCCAGGCGCTTCCCCAGCAGACATCACCATATTTCCCCCTGACCTCTGACCTCTGACCCGGGCCCCATTGTGTTGTGTTACAGTGTCTCTTCTGTGCACGGTCTTCATCCAGTCCGTGCTTCTCTAGTGCGTCTGGAAGCTGAGGAGGCTGTGGGGGGCACTGACTGGTCTCACCCTCACACAAAGTGTGTTTGGGCCAACGTGGGGCAGTGAGGGGAAGGACTCCTTGAACCCAGCAGCCTTAAGGGGTACTCCGAAGGTTAATAGTCCATCAGTCCGAGCGCAGCTGTCGATCTGCGACCTCAAAAAATGGAAAATCAGCATCTGTCACAACGGTGCTTGGAGGACATGGGATTCGAGATCACGTCTGGCCGTGAATGTGCGTGTGTTCGTAAGCGTGTCTGCGGGGCCACGCTTCATTGTCTAAGCCCTCTCCCTGTGCATCTGCCTAACAGATCTGGAGTGTGCAGACGTCCCCCTGCTGACGCCCAGCAGCAAGGAGATGATGTCACAGGCCCTGCGGGCCACCTTCAGCGGCTTCGCCAAGGAGCAACAGCGGCTCGGCATCCCCAGAGGTACAAAAGGAAGTGGGGAACCACTGAGCACGTCGCTACACTCCTCACCCTTTATTAGAAGCGTTGCCTGCATCCCCATGGTTATCTGACTGTGGTGAGAAGGGAGAAAGTCACCTCTTTACTGTAATATTTCACTCAATGGGACTTTCTAATAAAACTGGATCAATTTCAAAATCACATATCATCTCATATCAGGTTGATAGAAATTAAATGCATTTTTTATTGTGTGAAAATTGTTGTTATTTCACTGACATTCTTCTTAAAAGTTAAGCATTTATTCTACCCACACCACACTTATTTACCTATTCAAACAGCTAGACACTCTTTACTGTACCATACAAGGCTGAGCATCTTAATAAAGGGACTTGAACCCAAGTTATTTGGCTGAAAGGTAACAGCCCTAAGCACTATGCCACCTGCTGCTTGGGGGTAGCTCAGACTACAGCACTCACTGAGGCAGCCTTGACCCAGCTGACCTGCCTAACTCCCAGCTTTCCCTGCAGATCCCCTTCAGTGGTCAGAAAGCCACGTGGCCTCCTGGCTGCTCTGGACCGTGAATGAGTTCAGCCTGAGAAATGTCGACTTCCGGCAGTTCTGCATGGATGGTGCCACCCTGTGTGCACTGGGCAAGGAGCGCTTCCTGGACCTGGCGCCAGACTTCGTCGGTGAAATCCTCTGGGAACACCTGGAGATGCTACAGAGAGGTGAGAACATGTGAACTTGTGTTCCCATAGTACCATGTTCTTATTTGATACCTAAGCTAAGATATGAGATATGGCCCAGTTAGGCCACAGTTTATTAGACTTCTATCTTTAATGCCCTTTGGTTGGTTGTCCACAGGACAACCAAATTCTCTCACAATTCCCTAACAACCCTTTGTCTCTTGTGAAGATGCAAAGCACTTCCCGGTCAATGATTTGATGTCCACTGTGCAGGAAACATACTACACCACAGATTACTTTGTCAGTAAGTATGACCATGCGACCCACATCAAGTTGACTTTCAACGTGAAGTGTTGTTGACTGTTGATTGGGCTTGACCATCTCTTGAAAGCTCAGGCAAGCAACACCATGCATCATTATTCCCATCTCATTCCAGACTATGGAATTGAGCATGCCCAGTGCGTGCCACCCTCGGAGTACTGTGAACCGGGCCTCATCACAGAGTCCTACCAGATGCTGAATCCCATCAGCTCGGAGGACCTGCTGTCGCTCAAGTATGAAAATGGACACAACGGTGTTCTCGATCCCCTTCCTGGGGAATACCTGCCTATCAAACAGGAAGTCATCTCCCTTGACAACATGTGCGTTGGACGCATTAGCCGAGGTATGACTACCAGAGATACTGCATTTTTACCTCCATGCAGAAAGGGGGCACTATAGCTGACATAGTTCACTGTTTCATGACCCTTAGACGGATAATGACTCGTGACTCATTACATAGCATGCGTCACGGAAAATGTAGCCCCTGTTAAGGCTACAGGATACGTTTAAAACAAGGTATTGGAGCATGAGAATTTGGAAGCAAGCAAACAAGGCTACATAAATGATTCCTGAAAGTCACTTCGGTTGATTGCATCACTGATCCTTCATGTTTTAGTCGTCAGTATTTTTCATAAAGCCAACAGCAGAGCTGAGAATGGCATCTCACCCAGAAGACACCAAACACCATCAAAAAAACATACGTGAATAGATGAAAAATCTGAACCGCTAATCAAAATCCCCAATGAAGGTTGTGGTAAGTGTTGTGTGCTAGGAAGTGTCTCTGGTGTTCTGCCCTGGCTGTTCCACCCCTCAATGCTCCGTTTGATCAAGCGCTGTCCTCTGTAAAGAAAAAGACAAAGAGAAGAAGAAGCCCTCAGTTGTGGTTCCCCAAAAGGCGACCCTTGACAAAGTGCAAGCGCTGCAGAAGCCACACGCTTCTGGCGTGGTGTGAAGTTTGAGAATGAGGTGCCCTTTAAAGTGAGAATCTTTTTCAGACCTCTTCGAATAGAGGAGCTGGAAGGTCTTTACAGTGATAAGAGGTGTTGGGGGAAAGTACAACAATACACGCTTTGCTTCTGATAATTTTTTGGAAAAATAAGGGCAACGTGATACATAAAGCAGTTATCATTTTCTGACATCGTATTGTCAGTAAAAACACGATAGACCGGGATTTATCGTAATTTCACTACTACGGTACTCTCACTCCTTAAGTCATCGTACAGACAGTAAATCCTGAGGTCTGAGCGCTGAAATTATCGCTATAGAAAAATACATGCGCCTCCAGATTTTCCGATGCGATATTAATAGCTCACCGTGTTACCTTGCAGGTAGGAGCAAGCAAAATGTTGGTTCACCAAATTTCCTTTAAACCAAACAATTTTTTGTTTACAGACCTGTTCAATATGTTGTTCATAAGCCAGAGAAGGAGAACTGCGAAACAAATGTTTCTATATTCTTTAGAATGGCAGCGAATAAAGACCATTTGTCCGAAAACAAAATTTTACTGCTGATGGGGTCAAAGGCAATTCATACAAAATCCAACTGACTGAAATATTGTGTGAAATGCAAATATTTAGAATACTTCTATTGCACCACTTGGTAGATAGTTCTTGTTAATTAGTAGCTCACGGTCATAAAAGTGGTAAACTAAATGCAAAGTTACACCCAACTTGAAGTGATCCATTTTTAGCTCTTGGACAACTTGGCGTTGTATTGGAGCAAACCTTTCTCAATGGTAGCATCCTATCCTGGGGCTCATACCTTCGGTTCTCCACAGGAAAGCTGGGTGGCCAGGACTCCCTGGAGAGTGTGGAGAGCACAGACAGCGCAGAGCGAGTGCCTAACAGCTGGAACGCCCGATCCCCCTACAGCGGCCTGCAACGGGTGCCCTCATACGACAGCTTCGATTCAGAGGATGGTCCCCCACCTCCATCGGCACCCCGGGCCAAGGGCACCTTCAAGGACTACGTGAGGGAGCGCACCGACCTGAGCCCTGACAAGCCGGTCATCCCGGCTGCCGTGCTCGCCGGATACACAGGTACCTTCCTTGTGCTGGGCTCAACGTGAAAGAGTAATATTTCTTCATGAGGTTTCATAATGATAGTTCCTTTCTGTCATTTATTTCCACCATCTACCATAGTCAAATCCCACATGTTTAATCATAATAATCTTATTTTAAAAAAAACTGCAGCTGTCCTGTTATCTCACGACATTTAGAAGTGGTAGTGACACCAGTAGTGACACCAGGACAGATGCTATCACATATAAAGCCATTCATCTGCAGCAGCACTTCTGGAAGACATTGCTTCTACACAAACCATTAAAGTGGTCAAATACATTACATGACACTTTTCTCCAAAGTGACTTATAATGTTAGTCTACCTACAATTATTTACCCATTTATACAGCTGGATAATTTTACTGGAGCAATTTAGGGTAAGTCCCTCACTCGGGTACTACAGCTGGAGAGGGGATTCGAACCTGTGGGTCCAAATGCAGCAGCTCTAACCACTACCTTACCTGCTGTTCACGTTATTGATGCTTGGCTCGGAAACTGAAATTTGCTTCAAGTTGAAAGATCCTAGAAGTTGCAGCAGTCCTGTCATCTCACAGCTTTAAGAAGAGACACCAGTGGTGAGAGATACCAGTGCCCACAAAGCTTTCCTGCAGCACTTCTGAAATGCATTGCTTCTCCTATAAGGATATCAGTAGTGCATAAAGTCATCAGACAGGTTTGCGATTCATTGTTCTTAAGCTGTGAAAATCGAAATGCACGACAAGATTCCTCAGAAGCCGGTCGACCAGCGAGCGCTGCCAGTGGGAGGTGTATAAAATGCCGACTGTGGGGGATTTACCGTGCGTTAGTATTTATATTCAGCGGTCTGCTTATTCAGGCCCGATGCCAGTTGGTGTCTGCTTTCAGCACTTTGCTCAAGCTGAAAGATTTCTGCTGAGAAATGCAGCTCTTAGGAGCTGCAAGAGATCAACATGTCATCCTGGTTAAAGTTCGGTGTTGGCTTTGAATGTGGGCCGGGTGATGGTTACACCTGCTGCTGTGCCGCGCGTTACGGCTGCCGGCTCCGTCACCTTGTTTACATGGTTTTGACAGCGGCGAGGCGTAGATGCACGCTTTCTGTGTGGGATGCGCGGAGAAAGTGGAGCGATTCACAGGAAATGAACGCAGACCCCGCTTCATCCCCTGCATGAGGTGCTCATCTGCACCGAGCATCTCAATCCCACTTCCTGACCCATTTGTTTGATCGCCCCGGCAACACAGGAGCTAAGTAAAAGAAGTACACAAGCATACATGCGTACAAGCTATCAGTGCTTTTCACAAGCAGTGATAAATTTACCACCTCGTCTCACAAGACTTTTCAACCTACATTGCAAAACCTATTTTTTTTTTTTTTTTTTTTTATTTTGAGCAGCAATAAATTTACCACCATATCTCAGAAGGCTCAACAACCTACATCGCAAAAACCAGTTCTTTTTTCTTTCTTTTTTTTTTTTTTTTTTTTTTTTTTGGAGAAGAGCAAGCGTTTGATTCCAAAAAAGGAGAGAAAGTTCTCCACAATCTAATTTGAACATCTGCACAAGCAGATCGTAGGTGTCGAAAACATGTGGTTAGACCTGACAGCTTGAGACATGAGGGCAGCTACGCAGCGATTGCATCGGCGTAGTGAAGGGTACGAATCTTGCAGGCTTTTCAAACTAATGCCGAAGCCAGATTTAATATGCGCGGTGGCATTCGATTTTGCTGATGGGCTGAAGATTGTTCCGTCGTCTGTGTTTTGCCCCCTTATGCAGACAGCTGAACCGCCCAATCCGGTAGCCGTGTGCTCCGGCCTGTTGCTAACGCTACATGAAGCGGCTAATTTAAAAATCCATACTCATCCATAAGCAGGAGAGTGGCTAACGTGACTTTTAATGATTTGCAATACGGCTGGAGCTGAATATCAGCAGCAAAAATGTCCTGCTGTAGGTGGGCGAGGCATGAGGCGCTAAGATATGAGAGTCATTTGGAGTTAAAAAGGTTCTGTTGAGGAGCCACAGTAAAAACAGAAGTAGTGAAACGGTCGAGCTCTGAAACAAGCTGGTATGCAAATCGCGAAGAGTTAACGGCAAGGAACGCAAAACATGAAGAGGTATTCAAACCTGTCCAAATACAAGGATAGCTGCTGTGAGGCACCGGTGCTACTCGTTGGGCCCGTCCAGGACATACGGGGATGTTGAGATAACCTTCAGTTTGCTCACATTGAATCGACATTACAGGGCAGTGATCTTACAGAAGCTGCACCAGATACTGTACTTTTATTCATACCAACCGACATCAACAACCGCTTGACCCGAGCAGGGCCGCGGCCAACCCGGCAACACAGGACGCAAGGCCAAAGGGGACGCAGCCTGGACGGGACACCAGTCCATCGCAAGGCACCCCAAGCAGGCCTCGAACCCCAGAGTCACCCCACAGGGAGCACTGGCCAAACCCGCCGCATTATTCATTTCAGTCACATTTTACCATATTCTTATTATGAACACATGATCCTATATTTACTGCTTGTATTTAGTGAGTCACACAGTAGAGATTTCCTTATCGAGGGATATTATGAATGATATTTAAGTAAAGAAAGGGCAATAAAAATGAACTGGAAAAGGTTTCTACCTTCAAAAATGTATAACTTGGCTGTTAATAACACTAGGAGGCAGGGTATTTTTCTGATTGTGCTGCTTTATTTATTACTGGGTAAAGAAATAAGAAAAATGTAACTCTTGAATGGCTTGAGGTTTGCATTAGTTGTGTCTGTAACCACTTTGTTTTTCATATCAAACACATCAGTAATCGATTTGTTTTTCTGAAATGAAAATCAGAGGCACCCGACACAAAATTAACAACCGAGAAAAGACACGAGTAGGTGATCGGAATGGATCCAAACAACGATGCCTTTCGCCCTCCTTTCCTGTGATGTTCTTTTATGGTTATCGCTCTTTCTCCTGTATTTGAAGATGAAATGCTCGATAAGAGCGTGAAATATGTGAGAAAGCCTTGTGTGGGTTTTCTGATGTTTTCTTGTTTTTCACGGTTCTTCAGTACCATCGCTAGCCTTTCATCAGCATGCCAGCAAAGGTGTGAACTCTGGTCATGGGTGATGCGCTGCCGCAGGAAAGCTGAACCCTGCTTTAAATACTAATACTAATGCCTGCTACCCATCCTTCTACCGTTTCCTAATGAACAGCGTGGCAGATTTATTGCTCTGCTGCATCTGGTACCAATTCTAAATGCTCACTTACATTCTTGTGGTTGTTGGGGGGTGAAGGGGAAGGGGTTATCGCTGATTTATGCAACTTTTCAGTCAACGACCACCAGCCCTTTGAAGGCATTATAAGTGAAATTAATAAGGACCTTATTAAAGAGCTGTGCTTAAATCCTCAGTGACAAGAGACAAGTTTCAGGTGTTCTGAACACTAATATGTGGAGTAATGTGTTTGCTCACAATGTGTTGGAGGTTAGTGTTAACTGTAACGTGACAACGGACAGTAATAGAATTTGAATGCTTTTTTTTTTTAGCGTTCGTATTGATTTTCAATGCAAATAATTCTTGTACAAGCATAACGTTTTGTTTTTTAAAAACACCAGCCATCTGGGGAGATAGAACTAAAAAAAAAAATTGTTCCAGTAAATGTTATCCAGATGAAGGTTTTTTATTTGGTCTTGTTCACTTACAGAACACACTCACATTTTTACAGATAATGTAACTATGGAGTTTGCTCCCAGAAGGCCTTGGATCTTGTAACTGAAATACTTTGCGGGATTCATAAGAAATATATTAAAAAATAGTGAATGAACTGTCTCTCGGAAACTGGGTCTCTGAAGCTCTGCTGACCTTCCATCACTATATCTGTGTCCAATCAGGAAGCGGTCCCATCCAACTGTGGCAGTTCCTTCTGGAGCTCCTTACGGACAAATCGTGCCAGGCGTTCATCAGCTGGACGGGCGATGGCTGGGAGTTCAAGCTGTCCGACCCAGACGAGGTGAAGGGCCACATCGGCCTGCTTTCAGCCAGGACCATGACAGCATTTGGCATCTTCACAACATGCCATTATACCAACTAGACCAACCAGGCTTTACCAACCTGGATAAAACTTCATGTTGTACAATGAAACTGAACCAAACTGGTATCACCTGCATTATTAGTTCTTCCCCCAATGTACTTATATCTCATTTGAATATCGATCTTGCTTTTACGCCTCACGTTGCAATTGTCCTAAATTCTATAATCAGTTAAGTAGTCGCGGCTAAATGAACAAAAATTAACCATTTCTTCCCTCTCCTACCCTTTGTTAGGTTGCACGGCGATGGGGTAAGCGCAAGAACAAGCCCAAGATGAACTATGAGAAGCTTAGCCGAGGCTTACGCTACTACTATGACAAAAACATCATCCACAAGACGTCTGGCAAGCGCTACGTGTACCGCTTTGTGTGTGACCTGAAAAGCCTGCTGGGATATGCCCCTGAGGAGCTACATGCCATGCTGGACGTGCAACCAGACGGCGATGATTAACAACCCCTCGAGTGGGACAGGGCCTCTGATTTGTTTGCACCCGGGCTGAATCAGGCTGTGTCTTTACTTGTAGCTGGGACTCCTTCCTTCCCCAGGAGTGGTCATCGGAGGAATGTCCAAAGAGACGCAGAGGACCGCATCTCCAATGTGCTCCTGATCTCAGACACATCAATGTGAACATGGACACTTTGACAAGGTCATCCGGAAAGCTCTCCGTATTCAAAATATTTTCTTAAGTGCCAAACCTTTTTTTGCAAACTTAGCATCGGAAAATTAACAGAGCGATGGAAAGCAGCAAAGTCGTGGACTTTGGGGCAGGACGTGGACATTGATGGACAATGATGGACCATTCAAACTGACTGTGAAATCAAAACAAACTATACAAAATACAAGTCCTCTTTGTCTGTATGTCCAGCATTACTGTTGGTGGAAAAACCCAGGGCACTGAGTATTCAGCTGAGACCAATTTTTTTTAATTTCATCATTGTCTTATTGCCAATATTACATTTTTCATCTGTTGAAATGAATATCTTTGTTGTACTGCTGTGGTGAAATATTTCAGTCACTAATTTTTTCTCCAAAGAGGGCAGAAATCCAACCATAGAGCATTTGGGTTGCTTAGAAGGACTTTTCCAGGGGGAATTTAGAGCAAAAAAAAAAAAACATTTCTCTGACAACACTGGCTACAGTGGGGGGTGTTTTGTAGATGTTCAGTAGAAGAAAAAACAAAACTAAACTACTCAAACCCAGAGTAGTGCATTTGCGCAACTGAAAGTGACAGTTGTATTTGCTTTCCCCTTCACAACCGCACTGTTTGGCTACACACAATAGAGTGACAGACCGACCGTTAAAGTACCCTCAGACTTTTCAGGGAGGTACACCACTTGTGCCTTAACCAATTCCTTGAGAAACCATCTCTGTTCCACGAATGTACTTTTCAGAAAATGCCATAGGATCAACGTCCCTGTCTGTAGCAGTAGGTCAAATGTAGTCACGCATTGCACTGCAGGAGATGAGTAAAACGTTCTAAATCATTGAATACAACGTCATTTTGAGCCATACTCTTAGGATATTGTTGTAGACCTCAGTTTGGATCATGCTGGTTGAAGGTACTCTGGTACAGCTGAAACTGCTGGCTAAAGAAGAGTTTAGGAAAGGATGGCCTGTGTGTGTTCACTCTGTATTCAGGTGTAGGGCTTTTTGATGAAGAAAGACCAAGAGGGTCTAAAGAAAGCAGCCATGAAAAAACTGGGGGACTAGGCAAGATATGAAGGAGCTACTTGGTTTCAGTTTGTCTTGATGGGTATAGACCTGAGTTATAAATCCATATGGACTTCAGACAGAAGATCATGCAGACTTGAGTTATAAGGCTATGTAGTCTTGAGCTCTAAGGTCACGTAGACTTGTGGTTTAAGGATATGTAATCATCAATTATAAGATCAGTGGACTTTGTCGCAAGTCCATTAGTGGCCAATGGAAAGGAAATTGACTTGCTACATGCACTATATACATTGGAGGGGCTGTTCTTGTATCTTTGAGAAAGGTCTTTGGCCTCAGTTGCTTTAATATCTAAAGAATGGTGTAAGAATGGTGTGTTTGCTGTATTTGCTTTTATTGCTATTATTAAATAATATTCTATTCTAATACGATTACTTAGTGGAATAGTGATAATAGGATGAACAATGTTCATTCAGACTTTGAGAAACATAGTGAAAGGTCACTGAAAAGTTGACATCAATGCATGTGAAGTCATACATGGGAGTGCTGTTGGGTCTGAGTTTGGAAACCACACAATTTTGCATTAAGAGGGAACCTTCAGAATACTTGCAGTCTTGTTGGTTACTTGGAATTTGGTTTCTAGACAGTTCTGGACAATTCCCTATGCACACTGTGTTTTTAAGAGACTGTAAAAATGTTTCTTCAGACAAAGACCTGTTTGTCCACCCAGCCCAGCTTTTCAAGTTGACTCCAGTTCTCTGGACAATGAGCTAGCATTGGGATTTTTCCACAAAGTACCACTTCTTCTCAAGTTCTACATTTGGGTTGTTCTCAATTGTCAAGCAAATAGCAAAGCTAAAAATTCAGGTCAAAATGCTGTCACTTCTGTTTTGAATTTCCTGTTTTCTTCCAAAATGTGTTTTATTCATGTATTTGAGATATACTTGTGAGGATGCAGTGTTAGAGATTAGACAAGTTTTGTGTAATACGGTTTCAAAAGTGAATTTTAGAGCCAACATCCAGTGACTTTCTGTTTTCACCAAAAGTGGCAAAGACTGTTCATTTTGTTTCATAAGAAGTATTACTTTATGGCTCCCTGTAGTGAAGTTTCAGTAGCATTTCGAGCCATATGGGTTTTGCACCAGCTTCCGAAGAGTAGACACTTAGATAAGTATATCTTTGGACCAGTAGCAGCTTTGGAACAATATAGCGTGTAACAAGGAGCGCTTTGGACAATCCTTCTGACGAGTGGTATCAAAATAAGCATTTCTAATGAACAGCAGCTGAAGCACACAATGGAAGCACACCACAGAGTATTCCTCGAGGAAAATCGTTTCCATTATGTTACTTACTGCACTCTCTTCCTGGTTTTCTACTCTGTATGCATTTTTAATGTTTTTTTTTATATATGAATAATTTATATTTTGTAAACTTTGAAACAGGACATGCAGATACACACCTGGAATTTTATTGGTCAATCTGAATAATTAGTAAATATATATATAAAGTATAAAAAAGGAAATGATTTATACAAAGGCTGATGCTGGCCCATCATAGATTTTTACAGAAAAGTTTTATAAACTCTAGGTTTTTACTCGTTGTATTGACGGTGTTTTATGCTATTAAAACATAGAAAACCAAAAATAATTTGTGTTTTGCCATTGTTTCCCAACAATCATTTGACTCATTCTGTTGTACTGTTGCACAAACTGGCTCAGAAACAGCAGCAACAAATCAGAGCTGCCATGAAGAGTATTGTTTGCTGATGTATGGACCCAGTGGGACCCACACACAGTTCCTGGCAAATCTATTATCCCATGACAAGAAGAGTCATACTCCCAGCATTACTTCTCTGTATCTGAATAAACCAGAAATTCACAAATGTTTCAGATGTTTAAACCGTTAAAGGAATGTTCCAACAGAGACAAAAAATATTCCAATGGTAAGTCATGAATAGTCCATCAGCTTCTTTGTAGACTGAGTTAGACTTTTCAGAAAGGCTGGTTTAAGAACACAGCTGGGGGTAGAGTGCTAAAATTTCAGTCTGTAGGAAGCAAGCCTGGTGAAATGAATATAAGTGACTGGTGGTGGATCACATTGTTGAGGGAACCACATATTTCAGAGCCAAATCTGCCTGTTAAAATATATGGTGGCTTTCATTTAGTGGTATTCATGTTTCTGTAATGAACCAAACTATAGGTCTTCATGGGTTTCATACCTGATCCTTCCCAAGTCATCGAATTAAACTCAGACTTGACCAGGGTATCTGAAACATGAACCAAACTTAACTAAAGACCCAACACAGACTCAGCTGCACCAAATACAGACCCAGCTCCCCCCATTTTGGACTCAACAACCCATCATAGACATAACTCAACGCGCAGCCAGCTCACCCCAAACGTAGACTACACTCAACCCAACATTGACTCAGTTCAACCCATCACAGATCCAGTTCAGTGCTACACTGACCTGACACAACCCAGCATTTACCTGACTCAACCCAACGTAGACCTGATTCTGCCGGACTCAACCTAGCACAGACCCAGCTCAGCTTAACGTAAGACTGGATTCAACCTAACACAGACCTGAATCAATCAGAATAAATAAATAAAACACAGATCTAACTGTCTGAGTTACGAAAAGTTCATTTCTGCATCAACTACAAATCCCAATATCATGGGTCCAGCTAAACCCAAAACAAACCTCAATCAGAGTAAATGAACAGACTCAACCAAAGATACACCTAACCCTGTCAAGTAAGTAAAACACAGTCTCTACATGACTTGTTTCTTATCTGCACATTGGAGGTATCGTCTGGGATCAGAATGTCCCCAAGATCTTCCAGCTGCTGCCTCCTCTATCCTAACAAGCATGTCACCACGTTGCCGAAAGGTGACGTCAGTACAGAAACACACTGAGCCCATTCATCCACACACACCCCTAGACAGCCATAAAACATGCCTTGCAGTCTCCCTTTCATATTCTCATCTATCTGTCTTGCTTTGTCTTTATGAGTCTGTCTTCATACTGGGGGGAGATCTAAAACTGGATTACATCATGTATGTTTCAAGCAGAGTGATTACGGAAGACTTTGAACACTTGAGATTGTTTCCCATGTGAAAATTGGCTGTGGTTGGCACACTCCTTTGCATGTGTGAAGTAATGAATTTCTACATCTCAGGCAACTCCACTGCACAGGTACAGCGCCAGATGGATGGAGTACCATGATGGAAAAGGAGATGACAGAGTTTATCAGTGGTCAGCTCCAGCGTCTCCAGTGTCTTTAATGAGTGGGCAGGCTCTCCTCTCCTTCCTCCACCTCCAGAAGTGTGTCCAACCTCAGTCTGATGATGTGAAACTTAACTCTTACTCTTAGAGGTGGATTTCCACCTTGCTCCACCCCCAGGTCAAACCATCTACTCCATATCTCTACTTTCCTCTAGCCCTACCTCATCCGCTCCTCATGGGTCTGCTCTCTGTATTGTTCTGACCCGTGCCCATTTTCCTTCATTCCAAATTCTGGTTTTCTCCTCTGTTTTCACAGACCAGGAAACCATATCCAGAGAAAGGGGTTCAACAGTATCATAGTCCAACAAAAAATTCCCACGCTTCTTTCATCATTTTATAAAGAAAAGTTACAGCTTTTTTCCTTGTTAACAATACAAGGAATTGGATGTCGAAATACGTAAAGAAGTTTTGGAAGAGTAGGTGCGTGCCGTGGTGGAGCCATCAGGGAAGCTGCCAGCTACTTTCAGCTTTGGTTCCAGTTGGTAGTTTGAGCTGTCTTTGTGGGCAGTCCCAAGACTACTGTGGATTCCTACGCTCAGAGGGCTCAAGGGCAACTGGTAAAGAGGTGAAAAGAAGGCACTTATTGAATTGCCAAAATCAGCGACACTGAGCACTGAACTCACTTTCTCCATATCTGATCTTACTGTAAATTTAATGGATGGGTAATGAATATAAGTGCTTTCATACCGGTCTCTGTTTGTGCAGGTGGATTGTATCTATGTACTTGTGACAGTCCATGCAGCTGGGCCGGGGTGGGTTTTGGCTCTCCTCCAGTTGTCGTTTTTCATGTTTTCTCATCTCATACCTTCTGGATCGTTAGAGAGTTGGGACCTTCTCCAGAACATCTGCTATTGGCGCCATGTGTTCCAACTCGTAACCCAATCAGGAGGCTTGACTGTCCCCCAGGCCCTTCCATAGTCACTTGTGATTGGACACAAAACATAGCTTGAAGTTGTCAATTCTCCAACAAGAGCTGTTCTTTCTTGTTTGCCTTTGTCCCGACCCCTTCCAACTTCTGACTTTAATCATTCTGTTTCCTGGTGAACTCTGGTGCAAAAAGCTAAGACCATTATGAGGATAATGTCCTCGCTAGAAAGGGACAGATTCCCTGAGCTCCGTGGACCAATTGCATGCAATTCCAGAAGATCATTCAGGATGTGTATGTCTTGTGGGACAACCGTTGTACACCGGCTCACTCTGCCAAGATTCAGAACCCCCGGATTACCTTACACTGGATTATTCATTCAGAAAAAAATGACCATAGATGAAACATCAGAAGTCAAAAAAACACCAGGCTCAGTCACACCTCCCACACACATGCCCTCCTTCATGCTAAATATGAAAATGTCACTGAACTAAAGAGCAGGTTTGTTGAGTTTTTGGAAACTATGATCAAAAGCATGCAGAGTAAAGTACACTCTGTTCTGCTCATCCGGAAATATTACAGCCAAACAAACTCCTGTTTTAGCCTGAATGGATAAATTGAATTAGAAAAGGGCAACCTAAAAGCATCCATATTTAAACTTAGAAAAAAAAAAAGGTCTGGAATAAGACAACATTAAACAAAATGAAATCAAGTCTGGGCTTTATAAATTATAAACATACACAGAGGTTCTTCAAAATAACACTCTTATGCCCTGTCATGTTATGTAACTTTATATAAACTTGGAAAAGCGGTTTTAGGTTGTCTAATTTACGACTCCAAATCTCCCAGAGAAATCTGTCTCTAGTTTTCCTTCGTTTGTTAAGAAAAGGGATTGTGCTCTTTCATGATTCGGAAAATGCATGGGACTCTTGTTCTTATTATGTGCATTTTGAGCTTGCCGCCTTCTTATACCGGTTAACAACTGGAACCGATGCATTTTCTCGCTAATTTGGAAAGTCTGCACATGACACCACTGGGAAGTTCTATGAGATGGGTCACTTGAAGGGTTCCCATGAGGAAGCGCTGGTCGTGTCATTCCCAGACACGAACCCTGTGCTGTGCGTCACATTTGAATGAACTTGAGAACATCGCCCGTGTCGTTGTTTCTGAACGAGTCAGACAAAGCCATATGTAAGAGTCAGTCTATTCATTAAAAATACTGATGTTCTTAGCAGGACTCATACATGAGCTCAATTTCATTTCAAGCTTGGAAACATGACAAACATGATGAGTGAACTGTGAGCCATTTATTTGATTCTTCTACAGTGAGAAAGAGAGAAAAATTAAAGCACTTTCAGCAACGACAGAGTCATCACCAGGATATGCATGGTCTTTTAAGCTCATATACTGTATGGTATAATCGTTCATGATGATGTTCGGATCAGTCCTTTACAGAGCCACTCCTGCAATGTAACATAAATGTTTATATGTATCTCAAAAAAAAAAAAAAAATTATACTAGGAAGTTCATTAGGAATCGGCGATATTCTGGTGCAGTTTTATACAACTACTTGTGTGATGAACATTGGTTCATATGGTGAAAGATACAAACTAGCTGTACTTAAGAGTCACACATCTGCAACTATATCTCTTTCTCCTAATGTAATGAACACATTATATTTTCGCTGAGATGTACGTCGCTTTGGAGAAAAGCGTCTGCTAAATGACTACACGTTAATGTAAATGTGTGAAGGCAAGACCACTGCAGATCCTTCTCACCTTGTTCGTCACACCTTTTCCTGGGAAGCAAAACCGTACAAATGGGACTCAAACAAGAAAACGACCTTTTCCCTCAGACATCGTTCTTTGTCAGCCTCTGAGGTGTATATTATAATCCATAACATGCCCCACTGAACATACATTAAAACTCCATTCTTGGGATTCAGCCCTTAAACCAAAAGAACATGACTGGGATTTGGCAAAGTTGTCATGTCGTGATCCCCCTTCTGTCCACCCCACCGTTGTCGAAAAACATTGCAGGCCCCGAATATATACAATACATACTTAATAACGAAAATACTCGGTCTTCCTAAAGGTGTTTAAAAAATTTATTCTGCTGCATAATAAAAAATATGTATTTTTTAAAATACAAGACGTCACTTACTAAGGAATTTTACACGTGGCTCTCAAACCAGTACAAAATAGTAATTCTGGCCCTTCACAAAAAAAGGTTGGACACCCCTGACTTAGAGGCACACATCCACATTATTGAAAATATTTGGACTGTTTGTACAGTACTCCTTTCTTCATACTTTGTTACTTGATAGCTACCCTTCCACTTTGACGCTATTCTGTACGCTGAAAATGTCCAACCTGTCAAATTACTTGAACGTGTCAGTGTTGTTGATCAATAAAGTGCTCTCTTTAAGTGCATTCAAGGACCTCGGGTATTGCTATTAAGATCCAAAACATGCCATGTTGGTCTCTCCCGGTCTGTGGAGTCACCCGAGACAATCTGCTCATCATGCGGCACCTCAACAGGCTTAACCCTGATGCTGGAGATCAAGTCCACCCCGGTGTTTAAGAGAACGAGAAGAGCCTGGCTCCTGGACACAATCGCTGGACTTTTTTCGCCAGCGCATTTTGCAATCGCACGCATTTGCCAACTTTGCGCTCGGCCCAACCCTTGTTGCACATTTCTGTGCTTCGTTCAATGTTGCCGTAACGCAGCAGCTTTGCGTGAAAGACACTTACACAAGAACGACGATGTTCTTTTCAGCACACACGTGATGGGAGGTGCCACTTCTCTGATCTCGCGTCAGCCAAATATACACACTTCCCTCCCTCACAGTCACAATTTTTGCTGATTCAAGAAAAGTGTGTAAGCTTTCTCTCTCTCTCTGTGTGTGTGTGTGTGTGTGTGTGTCATTGATGGTGTCCTCCTTGCATCTCACTCTCCTCCTGTTTTAAGGAGTTAAACCACTATAGATTTTTTCTTTTTTTTTTTTTTACTCTGCAGCTGCTCACTTTCCAACTTTGGCCTCTGTAGATCCCAGAAGACACTGCTTTTTAACCAACTTGCTAACTGTATATGCGCGACTACAGTACTCACATGAATACGATTACATACCGTACTTAGCTGGGTTCGTCGGAAAATGCTAAAATCTTCAACGCTTCTCCATTTGCTTCAAAATACAATACGCATACTCTTTTTCTTCTTAAACATGTGATTGCAGATGAGACTTCTCGTGAACTCTACAATCTGTATAAGAAAAACTGAACAGAAGAAGAGATGCAAATCATTATATATGTTTATATTTTGATACGCCCATGTGTTTTCTAGGTCTTTTATATTTATATATTTATATGTGTTTTGAGAATAGAAATGTGCTTTCAATGGGGTGTAAAGTTAAGTATAAACATACTGTATGAATATAGGGCAGTTCCCCAAGTCATGGAGCAATTTTCTATCCCACGGCCTTTTGGGATAAGATCTTAAAATAACACACAACAAAAAGAAACTTGCATTTTTGACAGGGACATTTCAATCACATGAGCCTGTTGCCCTGACTGCCCCTAATCTCCTTGCCACTTCATGTGAAAACAACATCATGTGCAGAGGACCCTTAATACACCATTATTTGCATCTTATCTTCATGGACTTGTTTAGTTCTTACTCTGAGAAATTTAACATGGTTATGAAGTTAGGACCCAAGTCACTGATAAAATGTGATTTAAAATATTAAATTTCAAAGGTCCAAAATATGGTCTGGGGACTGGATGACGAACCTATTCACCCC
This sequence comes from Scleropages formosus, assembly GCF_900964775.1. Classification (NCBI taxonomy): domain Eukaryota; kingdom Metazoa; phylum Chordata; class Actinopteri; order Osteoglossiformes; family Osteoglossidae; genus Scleropages; species Scleropages formosus. The sequence goes on along the minus strand of NC_041830.1, from coordinate 10,453,411 downwards.
CAACTATATAAAAGTTCAGAAGGACATACTATGATGCTGCTTGTCCAGTCTGAAAGACTGGTATACATTGATAAAATATTCAGATCACATCACGGATTTACACAGCTCAAATTATGCATGCTCAGAGTCTGAATAAATGAATTCTTAGGCTAATTCAGCAGAAAAGAAACCTTCTAAATATGCAGTCACAGTGTGAATATCACCTCGGTGAATAAGGTGTGTTGGCTGATAACACTACATAGAGTTCATTAGAAGTTGCTTTGGGCAGAAGCATCTGCTAAATAAATAAATGTAATGTAATAGCAAGTGACTGAATCAGTGATTAATAGGTACCCAGATATGGATGAGACAAGAAAACAGAGCTGAAAAAAGTAAAAGATTGTAAAGGGGTTTTTTGGATGGCACAGTGACACAGCAAATAGCGTCGTTGTCTCACAACGCCTGGGTGGTGCAAAAGGATGTGGGATTAATTCCTTCCCAGTCCGTGTGGAATTTGCACTTTCTTCCTATGAATGCGTGGGTTACATCTGGGTGTTCTGGTTTCCTCCCACAGTCCAAAGAGATGCTAGTCAGGTCCTCTGATGTATGGATGAGTGACCCAGTGTAAGTAGTGTATCTAGCAGTGTAAATCACTGCAGTGAATAAGGTATGTGGGCTCATAACACTACATAGAGTTCATTGGAAGTTACTTTGGAGAAAAGTGTCTGCTAAATGTAAATGCTTTTAGTGTGATTTCAGCCCTATGTACACGACATGAAGAAAAAAGTGAACACACGCTCACACACACAAATGCAAAAAGATGCACCTCTTTCGCAAGAAAACAATTGTGCATAAATTGCAATAGCATTTCCAAAGCAAGAAGACATTAAGCAAAACCATATGTTTTCAAGGTCAGAACAAAACAAAAAAAAAAAAAATCACTATTTTTAGACAAAGTTGTGTTTTCTATTTACTGCCGGCATGTAGTGTTGTTTTTGTCTAACACTGCTTGGCTCTTAACTCTTTTAGTAAATTAATTATGTGCCAAGAATAAGGATCAGATGAAAGAGCCAAGAGAGTAAATGAGAAACGTTCTTTCAACCATGCTGAGCTGATAAACGGAACAAGGAAAATCGACCCCAAGGTGTTCCTGGCTGAGATAATCTCAACAGGCAGTCTGTCCTTACTGCTTAAAATCCTGGAGCAGACAGACACCTAAAAAATCTATTTTTCTCTGTGGCCAAATAGGCCCATATTTATCTCTCAGGGTGTGTTTATGATGCCCCCCCGACATAAACGCATCATAAATAAACACACCCTAAAAGTCGAGATGTGTAAAGAACTGAACGCATACTGTAACTCATAACGATTTCAAAGCAAAAACTCCACAAAGACGTGTGAAGAGACGTCCTTTCTCCGCGCAGTAAAATCATAGTTAATTACAGTGTTCTTACTGTGTAACGTTAAGCAACGTTAAACTTAAAAGAAGGGAAACATGACAACGGCATAACAAAACAGAGCAATATCTGCCAAGCGACTACCAGACTAAGGCCCAGGTTGTCTGGAAGGAATTAAAGGACACATTTTGAGAATTTTATCAGTTTTCGAGGTCAGTGTTTAATTTGCTCCCCTTGGATTGGGGGGATATTAATATGTCATGGAGGAAATCAGACAGATCCTTCGATATTGAACAACACAGTCTGTTTTTGGGTCTTATCGGCGTCGCTGTGTGTGTCTATGTCGTACATGTATGAACACACCTGTTAACTGGTATGTATGTATAAAGTAGACTGATTGTCTCCAGATGTTTCTTTTAAACATGAAGGAGAATGCAAAGAATGATAATAATAAATGCATACAAAGAATAAATGGAGTGAATCATCTTAAATGTTGGTAAATCTGGTTTCTGACAGCTCCTGGGCTGTGGGTTTTGGATGAGGGTTTAAATCCAGTTATGAGTGCAGTGTGCATGTTCTCCACGTGTTCACATCGTTTCATCTGGGCGCTCTGGTTTCCTCCCGCCTTCCAAAGATGTATTTCAGATGGAAAGATCACTCAGAATTGTTGTGTGTGTGTGTGAGAGTGAATGAATGTGTGTGATCGCTCTTTGATGGACTAGCAATCCAGGGTGTACGCCGCCTCATGTCCTATGCTTCCAGGATAGACTCCGGACCGCTGTGACTCTGCGTTGGACAACCGATAACCGAAAACAGACAGATGGATTTTAAATGGAATGCAGAAGAGAACTTAAAGGCAACTGTTGTTTTCGAGGGATTTCAGTTCTCTAATTTTAATAAATTTAATAAAATTCCTAAAAATGTGTTTTAAATTTCCATTAAGGGGTATTGCGTTGGCTGGTGGGGGGAAAAAAAAAATTAATTAAGTTAACTTTCAAGAAAGTCTACACAAGATAGTGAGGACAAAGTGGGGGTGCGGGGGTTCTGAACGCTTTCTGAAGGACCGTGGGTTGAGATTCACACTGCAGACGAAGAAGCGAAACTTGAAAATGGCTGCAGGGATAAATGACACCCATTCATCCCTTGAGGTGCGACGCTGAGAAACGAGCGGAGTCCTTGTGAGTCGAAACGAAACGAAAGCCTTCTCAAGTTCACGTACGTCAACGGAGGACTCGACTGCGATCGCAGAGGCACAAGTCGGGCCCTTTTTTCGAAACCGCTCTCTACGGGCCCCCGGCTCTGTGGAAAATGAAACCGAAGTGCCGCACAGAAGCCCGGAGTCTAAGTGGGTCGGCAGCAGGCGCGAAGACGGGAGACGCCGTGCTACCTGTTTCTCAGAAGCGAGAGGCAGAAACCACGAGCCTGTGTCTCTCCACGCACGCCTTTATCGGCGGCCCGCTCTCCCGTGACCCAGAAACCCGGCACCCGTCTCGCGTGCTTCGGGTCCCGCCGCACCGCTGTGTTTTGTGGCGGTGCGGCGGGAGCAAAGGGACGCACAAACGAAGAGGAGAACGTGCCTTTCACATTCGAACCTTCTGCCACAACAAATGTACAGAATATTTAATGCTTATGGTTATTATCTGAAAGACAACATGAATATCTAATAACCCCAACGTGTGGTAGAGGCATATTTTGCATTTGGAACATACACCTTCACAACTCAAAATAATTTTTGCACTGATAGTGTTTAATAGCTCTTCTGGTAGTGGAAGTGGGGTTTTCATCCAAAATTGCTCCTGAAAAATAACCCAGTAGAATAAATATGATAAATTACTGTTAGTAGCTTATCCATCTATCGTCAACAACCATTTGTCCCAAGCGGGGTTGCGGCGAGCTGGAGCCTTACCCAGGAACACAGGGCACAAGGGTGAAGGGGACACACCCAGGATGGGACTCCAGTCTATTGCAAGCCATCCCAAGCAGGGCTCGAATTCCAGACCCACCACACAGTGGGCACCAGCTGAACCTGCTGTGTCACTATGTCCCCTGTTGTGCTGCTCCGCCCCCTCTTGTTAATAGCTTAATGCTACAAATTCTGAAACTTTAGCGTTATGCTGCAACTCTTAAGACTTTGAAAAGCTGAATATGAAGAGTTCGGAAGCGTAAGAAGGAAACTTTGACCTCACACAGTACGAGCGACCAATGAGGCGAAGTTGGGTCTCATCGTTTTAACTCCATCTAGCATGCGGTCCAGACGTGACGCCTTGGAACTTCGACCTTTTCCCAAAATTGAAGGACTTCTTTGGAGGTGGAAAAGACTATAAGATCCTGGTTGAAGAGAAAAAGCATTCAGGTGTTCCGGGGACGGTTTTCAAAAACTTGTCCATCGCTGGAAGAAGTGTGTGGCGAATGGTGGTGATTGTGTGGAAAAGTAAATACAGGCAATAAAAGCTCAGTTCAAGCATTACTTTTATGGATCGTTATTAAAATGTCATAATTAAACAAAAGTTATGCCGATGGAAGCAATCGTTTTTATTCATTTCTCAGATCAAGCATCTCATTTCCACATTTTTGCGGGGATGTCAATGCCAAAAGGATTAAATCACTGTGCATTTTCTCCATTTTTCAATGCCCTCTGTGGCTGTAATCAGTTGTTTTTTGTCTTTCTTCTATTGTGAAAGGAAAACAGTCTCTTGAAGGCCCTTTTCAAAAGATTATTTTTTGCCTCTCTCACCCGCCACAAATTTCCTGTTACATTTTTTTTTTTTTAGTAGAAACCTTCAAAGACTAAATATATCACTTATCATGCCCATTCAAATGTGCCTGAGCTCTCTGGATAACTTTGTGCGAATTTAAGAATGCATTTATTGAATGCATATGAATCTTGCCTCTATTTTCAAGCGGTCATGTAAACACTCTTGGTGCCTTTGTTAGTAGAAGTGGGATGGACACAATGGTGCTTTGTGTATGCAGAAATGCCCTCTTTTAAATTCACTTTTTGAAGATCTTCATCGACATTCCTTAGTTTGAGCTACGAATTACAGCCCTGCATGCCGGTCATTACAAAAACTATAATTTATGATGACGTTAAAAAAAAAATCAGAATCACTATCAGAATCAGAATCAGAACGAGCTTTATTGCCAAGTATGTTCACACATACAAGGAATTTGTCTCGGTGACAGAAACTTCCACAGCACAGACAGAACAGCGACAAGACGCACATGAGAAGATAGAATATGTGAATAAAGGATAAAAAATATTAAAAAAATATAAAGGACACAATATACAAAAAATAGTCATTAGACATTATGTGTATGTACAGGTATGTTCTATACAAATGCAAGGGAGTGTGAGTAAGAGATATGATGTGATAAATAGATATAATTATAAATATCAATAGCATTGTGTATTGCACTGATTTACTCTCTAGGGGGGATTTAGCTGTTCATGAGGTAGATGGCCTGAGGAAAGAAACTCTTTTCTTGTGCCTTGCTTGCTGTCCTGGTGCTCAGTGCTCTGTAGTGCCGGCCAGATGGCAAAGGTTCGAAGAGGAAGTGGCCTGGATGTGAGGGGTCTAGAATGATTTTGATAGCCCTTTTACTGACTCTGGACGAGGTAATGAATAAAACACAACGACACTTAAAAATGACGCACTTGTTTATCGCAAGAGCACTCAACCAAAATTGCAGGTGATTCTTTTACAGCGTTATTGCTTCTGCTCACTGAATCATCTCTTGCTGGCCAAATATGTTTATTGGACACCTTTGCCCAAGACTTACAATATTATATTTGTACACTAAGCCACTTACAATTATTTACCTGTTTATTCAGCAGGTTGATCTTTACTGTATCTACTCAGGGTAAGCACATTGATCAAGGGTACTACAGCAAGAGGTGGGCTTTTGATCCTGGGATCATATTTCTCAAGTTAAGACACAACAGCATGTATGAATGCAACACAAGAAGGTCACGATTACTATTCGTACACATGACTCCTGTTAACAATTCGCTGACACACTGATGCCTGTAATGTCGAACACAAAATTATTTAGAGATCTTATACAATCCATTAATATGAACAGCTAGAACATTTTTGAATGAATCTTATGCATGTTTTAGGACTCTATGGCAGATCAACCCTGGACAAGACAGGAGTTTCGGAGCAGGAAGGAGGGAGGAGTCCTGGACAAGGGCTGCAGCTCTGGAGGGGCATCGATGAGCTACTCCCAGTCATCATGCACTTTCCGATAAACTCTGGCTCCCCTCCAGTCTCAGGGTTGGGTGGGATGGGGGTGCGTATGATAAAGCTTGCAGCTCTGCCAAACTGAGGGGTTTCCTCTCATTAAGCTCATCTGCCTGCTGCTACAGACGAAAAGCTCAGCACTTTCGCGGAAACATTAATCAAGCACTCGGCAGCTGATCCTGGACCGGATCCCTGATTTCTCCTCTAACGGTTGAGTAAGCAGAACTTAAATCATTTTATTAAGGCATGGAAAAAGGTGTTTGTTTCCTCGCAGGATTTCAGGCGAACATCATTTGAATGGCGAGTGCGGCAGCAGCGCAGACACTGGGGTAAAAAGGTCAAAAGTGAAGGTTTGGGGTGGTGAGCAACCCCCCCCCCGATCCCTCCGAAACTGATGCTCTGGGCTCCCCCACGCAGGTCCGTCTAGCGCGCCCTGATCCTGAACAAGAGGAAGCAGCCCCGGTTACAGTGGGAAACTCGCAGCAAAGGAACCTGCAGGTCTAAACCACAACGTTTACAAAGTGGCTGATGCGGCATGTCGCCATGGCAACGTTGACACCAGAAGCCAATGTGCAAAGAAAAGCGCTATGCTCACTGCGTTGCCAATAAAAGGCAAGCACCTCTTAAGATATTGAAAACAAAAACAAAGAGGCTGAGATGACAGGTGTTTTTTGGAAGAAAGAAAACACGTCCTTTTTTGGCACAGAGGGACAACAGTTTGTTTGTCGGTAACCTGCTGCAGAGCTGACGCTTCTATTCAAAGTAACCTTCCATACACATCATGTTTACGTTTACATTTATTTATTTAGCAGGCGCTTTTCTCCACAGCAATGTACATCTCATAGAAAATACGATGTGTACATTACATTAGTAGAAAGAGGAATTTAGATGCCAATATGTGATTCAAAGTACAGTTAATTTGTTACATCCCACCATATGAACCCGTATACATAAAACGAGTAGCGGCCCAAAGGTTCATCCAGTATTAGACAATTTCTAACCACAAAATCGTAACAAACATTTACATGGCACGAGTAGCTGCATAAAAGTGTATATGTTATTCACCAGTTATGATCACAAAGTTATTGAGCATAAACAATTATACATTAACATGCGGTTAAGAGATCGTGGGAGAAGTGGGTCCGGAAGAGGTCAGTTTTAAACATTTCAACGTTTGCTTATCGTAGCAGTGGGAGGGTGGGGGGGGCATTGCCACCACTTCACAATTTGTACCCCTCTCTTGTTGTTCTAGGAGGTGTGGTGATGCAGTGGGTTGGCTCCCAGGTCCTACTCTCCAGTAGGTCTGGGGTTCGAGTCCTGCTTGGGGTGCCTTGTGATGGACTGGTGTCCTGTCCTGGTTGTGTCACCTCCCCCTCCATCCTTATGCCCTGTGTTGCTGGGTTAGGCTCTGGCTCCCCACGACCCCATATGGGATAAGGGGTTCAGATGGTGCGTGTGTCTGTCTGTCTGTCTCTTGTTGTTGGTGAATGTTTCCCTCATATCTACAAGCTCCTCTCAGGTATTAATATTGATAATGTTCATGGTTGTTGATTTAACGAGCTGGACCGTTTTCTGCTTTTGTTCGCATTTTGTGCATTCGTTTGTAATGTTTGGTTACCCAACATGAACGTGTGGAGCCTTGCACTCAATTTACAGCAGAACTTCAAGGATTGCTTGGGAGACATGGTTGTCCGTGAGCCATCTGAGGCTGTGAGCGGGGGCATCTGGTAGCGTGGAGGTTAGAGTTGCTACCTTCCATCTGAAGGTTACAGGTTTGAATCCCATCTCTAGCTGTTGTACTCTTCTAGGGGAGGAAAAAAAAATTACCCAGCTGTGTAAATGGGTAAATAACTGTAAGCTTGTAACTGTAGTAAGTGTAACCTTAACATGGTAAGTAACTTTGGAGAAAAGGATCAGCTACATGAATAAATATGACATGTTATCTGAGATATTATGGAACGGGGTATAAAGTGCCATGCCCTTCCAACAAATCCATGCTTCTAACCACTACTTTCCCACTAAATACATACTGTGTATTGCTTTGTACTAAAATCTGCCTCTATTTGGTACTTTTTCACGGAGGGCACCACGTTTTCAGAAACTCTGAACGTTTCAAAGCAGGCGTGTAGACAAAAGCAGGTTGATGAAAAACTACAACCGCAACATCATTTAAATGTAGGTAAGAATGGCGATGGTAAAACCTAACAATGCCGTTGAGTCACACGCATTTGACCGCACCGCTGCGGGGTCGTCGCTGTCGTGAGAAGGCGAGCGGTGACACACGAACGCAAACCACACGCCATCCTAGGAGCCACCTCCATCCAGTCAGTGAGAGGGATGCGAACGTCAAGCCGAGCGATGACAACAAGGCATCTTCAAGAAGCAAAGGTAAACAAAACAAAATGACCTTTAGGGTAAAAGTATGTGGTTTTCCTGCAAAGATATATGCCAGGAAGAACTACAGCGAAAATCTGTTCAATAGACGCTGATCAGTATTCTTTCTCTGCTCTCAAAGAGTGTGTGGTTATTTAATAGTGATATGAGAGTGGCTGCATTGGGGTACATTGACATTACATTTATTTATTTGGCAGATGCTTTTCTCTAAAGCGACTTCCAATGAACTGTATGTAGTGTTATCAGCCCACACACCTTATTCACCGAGGTAACTTACACTGCTAGATACACCACTTACACCGGGTCACTCATCCATACATCAGTGGAACACACACACTCCCTCTGTCACTCACACACTAGAGGGAACCTGAAGAGCATGTCTTTGGAGTGTGGGAGGAAAAGAGAGCACCCACAAGAAACAGGGACAACATACAAACTCCGCATAGACTGAGGGGGGATTGAACCCACATCCTTTTACACCACCCAGGTGCTGTGAGACAGCAGCACTACTTGCTATGCTACCGAGCAGCATTTATGATTTTGCATTTATTAAATGTTCTTATTTGAGCCAAGATTTTTGATGACAGCTGTGACCTCAGGCAACCCTGACGTTTAACATCCCGCTCATGCAGCAGAGCAGCACTAGCGACCGTGCACCCGGAAGCTTCTGTTCAGGAACACCCAGGTTGCTGCAGACAGCAAGAAGACACCCAGATGCAATGCACCACTTGCAGGTAGTGCTGCAGTGCCAACAGTGTTCTTACTCGGGACCCCTAACCCATGCTTCTCAGGACATTTTGGGGGCGGAGTTACTATTAGATTTTTTTTCCCCTCTGGGATTAATAGAAAAACTTGTCAAATTGTCTACAGTCATGTTCTCATAGAGTCAGATATGTTCTTTTCATTTATGTTTCTCAAATACTGAAGTGATGGACAACTCTGAGTAGAAAGTGAGCATCAGTAACAGATGAAGAGCTTTAGACACACACACAGGATTATCGACACACAGTCTGATACCACCATGTTGCTTTTTCACATCCCTCAAGTAGCTGCCTGTAGAAGTGACATTCAAATAGAAAATACATCGATAATCATAGCAGATGGTGCCTGACTCATTTACGTAGCTGTCAAGAGATCATGAGGGGAATGTAAAGAGTTCAAAGTTTGAAAAGATACAAATCTGAGAATCTTTTTGAATGTGGATCTTCAGCACTTCTGAGGTGCGCAGGGAGTTCGTCCCACTGCTCCGGGGTTAAAACCTAGAACTGATGGCCTTTCATTTTGGAAACCCTCATGATAGCTACTTCATCTTCTTCATCTTATTGACTGAAAATAATTTAAAAATCCTATCTGAACCAACTGGCTTTCCAACCAACACTATGATCAGGTTTTGCTTTCAAACAAACATAAGCAATTAACTGATACTTAGAATATTTGGAATATTCCTCTCCAAAATTCTCCCCCCACTTACCCCATGTTTACCATGGATGTTTTCAAAGTCTGGCTAAGAGGGGAACGGATATCACATCACAAGATGCTTTCTGTCTATGAGCAACATCCCCTCACCCCCCACCCCAATGTGTTCTCAGTGTTCTGGTCCTGTTTAGCAATGCCAGGCAGGGACTTACACACACACACACACACAAAACATGCCACATCTTCTACTTTACTGAAGAGTTACACATATTGACCCATCCAGACCCGTCAGTCAACGATTGTCCATGACCGCATCCCTGTGATTCAGTTGTCACCGTGATTAGAGCCCGTCATTGTTGTCGTCTCGGAGTCTGTTTGTCAACACTTGGGCCATATTTACAGATGTACGTTGTCCATAACTGACGGCAGACCTTTGCCACATCTCCTTTTAGGTGTTAGATTTGGTTTTGCACCAAGTCTTACAGCGCGCTATGCGGTCTCTTATGTAACTATGCAACTCTGTATTGAAATGATGCCTGTGGCATCACAATGCTGCCTTAACTTGCACATCTACATTGTGTAATTGTAGTGTTTTCACTGCACGCGCACACACACACACACACACACACACACACACACACACACACACACTCACACACACACACACACACATATGTATGCACATTAATTGACTGGGTCTTTACATGAATGAAGAAAAAAGGGTTCTTGTTAATTTTTCTCCCATCATAACCTGCAAATAGAAAGCCTGGTCATATGCTTCAGGAAGGGTGGAGGAACATAATTTAGTAGCTCGCCTGTATTGTTTCAGGGTCCAGGGCTTTTGAGAAAAAGCCCTTTTGCTGAACCAGAACAAAGTAATTTATTGCATCAGAGAGGTATTTTTTCGGGAACAAAACCGCAGAGCAACGACAGCGTTGCCATGTGTTTGGGAGTGGAGACGCAGAATTTGTGACAAGGAACTGAAAATATGTTGGGCAACAGGTAGTGTAGTTGTTAGAGTGGTTTCTCTTGGACTCAGAGGTTGCAAGTATGAATTCCATCTCTAGCGGTTGAGCCCATGAGGAAGGTATTTACCCTACATCGCTGCAGTAAAAACTCCCCAGCTGTATAAATGGTTGTCGTTGCGAGTTGCTTTCGAGAAAAGCATCATCTAAATAATCTATGTAAATAATGATGTATGGATGAGTGACAGAGTGTAAGTAATGCATCTAGCAGTGTAAGTCACCACGGTGAATAAGGTGTGGGCTGGTAACACTACAGAGAGTCCATTGGAAGTGGCTTCATAGAAAAGCGTCTGCTAAATAAATGAATGTAAATGTAAATAAATAAATGTACATCTCAGATGGCAGTAGTGCTATGACAACCTGAATCACCGCAGTCTCTTTTCAATGGGGTCAATGGGAAACGATAACATTTAGGGTCATTACAACCTACAGGTCATAGGTTCAAATCCTCCTCTCCTGCTGTAGTACCCTTGATTAAAGAAATTACCTTACACTGCTACAGTAAAACACTGCAGTGAATAACTAACCAATAAAACATTAAAAACATTAACACAGTGTCGAACTAATGCTCTGGTTTTGTATCATTACCTGTACGGCAACAAGGGCAAGTGTATCACACAGGTGTGAGGGTTAAAAGGGACTCAAACAAACAGTCTGGCTGAAACGCCACCTTCTCTGCACATCCAGAGTCCCCCTCCAAGTCCTTGTCTGCTGGAATGCTGCTGCTCTCCATCTTTTGAGATAATGACAGGTTGGTTCATATTCCTCTACTTACCTGGAAAAATGATTTAGCTGCATGGAAATGGACTCTATATGCAAATATTTGAAAGTGCAAAAAAAAAAAATGTTTGGCACAAGCAGGACATTGTCAACATGGCCAATGTTTCAACAAAGACAAGAATGTTTTCTTCTTCAGTGACTTGGAACCAGGGTCAAAGCTCATATAATGCTGTTCCTCCCTCCATGTCCCAGAGTTGGAACAAGAGGCTTGATGGTTGTATTACCTGGGGAAGTCATGTTGGTTTGGTGCTGTTAGGTGTTTGCACTTGAAGGTCCTGCAGATACAGCACATTCAGTCCCTGTTACCCCTGACATCATGAGAATGGTGCTCATTCAAACACTTCCCCCTGTGTGGGTGTTTTTTCTCAGCAAGAGTCATGCACCTCACATGAGAAACTGAGCAGCTTCAAGGTGGCAGGGGCCATGGATTCAAACCCTTCTTAGACCCTTAAATCGTACTGTACAGTGGTGTGAAGCCTGCAGAGAAGGACCAGATATGGGACAGCCTGGAGAAGCAAACACAAGCTCAACAATGTCTTTCAAGGAGGTGCAGGAGGAGGCCCTGGAGAGATCTCAAGCTTCTTCTGGAAATAAAACAGAAAAAGCAGCAGCTGCAACAAGACTGATGATGAACTGCAGATGCACACATGGAGCCAGTGATGAACCAGTATTTCTCCAAAATTTACAAATACCCGGTGCTGATCTTGTGTATGGAGAGTTTGGGGGTTTTTAGTCTTGCCAGATGGAGAACATGTCATCCAACAAATAGAGCACAACTCCACACCACTTCATGAGATCAGCATCTGTAAGGATGAGGCATGAAGGACTCTCCGTCAAAGTTTCCTTTTTGGAGGGTTTGACTGGGTTGGCTTAGGTGGAATCACAAAGAGAATGGACAAAGCTCTGAAACTGGACTGTGAACCAGCTGAGGACAGATGTCTGTCCAGCCTCCAGTTTGGTATGAAACGAGCCCCAAAGGGACACTCCTTTTACCAAACAAAAACACGGGCCGGAACACATGACATAAAATTGGCACCCATAAAACCCATGTTTACCCTGTACTCATGTTTCTGGCTGCAACGCACAGTGATCCAACATTTAGAACGATGTAATCACTTGAGATGGAATTATAGCTAAAGTGATAAAAGTGGCTCCCTGGCAAAAGAAGAAACTTGCTTTTATGATTTGTTTGGAAAACTGATTTTCCTCCAGAAATACCGGCCTCCTCTCAAAAACGCTTCAGATGTCTTGGGCAAAAACAAGATGTTCTGCAGACAAAAAAGGAGGGAAAAATCAGGCCTGTGAATGTGATAGCGGCTGAAAGACCTTTGCATGGCTCTCCGTCGCCCCCTGTCTCTTCCTTGCGTTACAGCAGCAGGAACTGCTGTCTGGTTCTGCTTTATCACGTCGATTACTGTAGAAAAAGTAGTAAAACAATTTTTACAATGTTGTGCACTTCAGGAGTAATTCTTTTAAGCAGATGAGCGGATGTATATTTGTATTGCAAAATATGTACGTTTGCACATATGCACAGGCATCTGGTGGAGTAGTGGTTGGACCCAAAAGGTCGCAGGTTTGAATCTCACCCCTAGCTATAGCGCCATTGAGCCACGCACTTAGCCTAAATTTCTCCAGTGAAATTACCCAGCTGTATAAATGGAGCAAATAACCATAAGATGTTCTGGAGAGACGTATTTGTTAAATGAGTTAATCTTTATGTGAGAGGATAATTTTGTTGGGACAAGCCAGCCCTGACAGATGCAATGCGAGAGGACTCTCCAAGGCCAACTGTCAGGGCGTAAATCAGCAAATACTGTGTAAATATGCAGTAATGTGACATCAGTACATAAGTAAATTTCCCAGTGGTTTGTTATAATTACCCTAAAAATGGTTGTTGGTGAACCACATGTTGCTCTGTCACGACTCCTTCATTTGTTGGGTTTGGGGGATGAAGCGGAGAGAACTGAGCTGTTGGAAAATCCTGTAATTAAACTCAAACCCGCAGTATGTTATAACAATTAGAGTGCTTGGGCTTCAAAGGGCCTCGGCCCATGATTGGGGCCCGGTGTGTCCTTCGGGATGGATTGTGACCAGATCTCAGCCACATTTCTTCTTGGAGCTGTTGGGCCCGTTTGGTCAGCAAGCACCGGTTTTTGGTTTCACTCAAACAGCAACACAAGGGAGCCAAGAGGAGGCGACCCGTTCCAAGTCCTCTCCGGGCCAGATGTGCTATTAGCAGCTGGGTGACAGACGTAATGAAATTTTATATCATTCTGCAAATTCCACCGCCAGATGTTTCTCGTCATTGCCCAGAGAGGATCAAACCCGCACCGAGATTCAAACAAAACACGCCTGTAATATTCAAACAAATTCGTCTCGTTCGGGCGAACGAGAAAAATGTTTGAATGTTAACGGATTATGAGGCACGATTTAAATGCGGAGGAAACCGGATGTCGGACTGTGACCGGTGCGAGTCCCATGAGGTAAACCAGCGAACGGTGTACTTTGGGTGAGCAGCAGCTGGAAATGTCCTGCCGGACATTTACGAGGGTTGATCGAAAAGTTCTGAGACTGACTGTAGTGCTGTGTGCACCGCGGCTGCGTGGTGGCGGGACGGTCAGGGTCAAGGTCTTATACCGATAGACCAGTAGTAGGCCCAACCCCCCCCGACAGCTGAACCCCTCGGATAGGCTCCTCCCCTGGCCATGCCCACATCACACAGACTGCACATCATTCAGGGACAACCAGCACCAGATGCTTTTCTTCATTAAACTGATACACTGCTCCTCTTTTATTCATTATTTTTATATGTTTATTTTAAGATTTAACATTTAAATTTTAAATGTTCGGGGGGTGCAGCGATGCAGCGGGTTCAGCCAGTGCCCCCTGTGTGACGGTCTGGGGTTTGAGCCGTGCTTGGAGAGCCTTGTGACGGACCGGTGTCCTGTCCTGGGTGTGTCCCCTCCACCTTCGGCCTTGTGCCCTGCGTTGCCGGGATAGGCTCCGGTTCGCCACAAACCCGCTCGAGACAAGTGGTTGTTGGCTATGGTTGGATTTCATGCATTTATTTTCATATTTTATACAAGAGTAATGAGCATCCCTATAGGGTTCATATACAACACTCTAAATGACCTGTTGACACCCTCAGCTGTCATTGCTGTCACTTGTGTTTTTTTCCTATTAATTATTTTGTCGGCTTTATTATTCTAATTGCCTTTTGGTTTGCTATGTTTAGCGAAAAGGAGTAAAAACAACCTCAAGTCCACCCACCACCCCCCCGGCCGGTTGCTCCTCGAACCCGGTACACTATGGAAGTGGCGTCCCTTTTTGGTAATGCCTCCCCTCGGAATGAGCATTGGATCCAGTGCATGTAGCAGACAATGAGCAGGGCAACAGGACGCGGGTGGTGAAGGGATTTCAAAGGCAGCAACACAAGACCAACTTAATGAACTGAAGTAGAGGGAAAAAAAAAAAAAGCTGCAGCTGTTGCCTTGAGGACAACATAAAGGATTGCACAGCTGCACGTCTTCAAGATGTTTTTCTGGACCGTGGGTACAAGTGTACAGTATGTGAAGGGAGGTACTTGGAAAAGGTGGCACAGCGAGTAGCGCTGCTGTCTTGAGGCACCTGGGTGATGCGAGAAAACGTGGGTTTTATCCCCACTCAGTCTCTGTGGAGTTTGCATGCTCTCCCCGTGTCTGCGTGGGTTTCCTCTGGTGCTCTGGTTTCCACCCACAGTCCAAAGACATGCTGTTCAGGTTTACCCATAGTGTGTGTGAGTGTCTGCTAAATAAATAAAGGTAAAGGTTTGACTCTGAGGAACCTTCAGATGGCAGAATGACAGGTTGTGATCTGAGAACTTCTCCATGAGCTGTGGTATTTTGCTGAAGGATTATATGTTACTCCAGTGAACACAGGACACCGCGACTGGCCGTGTCGACGGCTGGAAATGTGCCTGCAGCGCAGCGTGAAGCAAAGTGTGCGAAGCCAAATGATGAGCCCATCTTTCCCCCCGTGTGGCGGCACAGCGCTGCTTTCCCATGATCTCTCCACCGAACGGCAGTGATGCGAGGCCCCCGAGCCGGAGCGCGGCTCTAGCGAAAAAGGCGACACGATTCACGTGGCGCCTCCGCCAGGTGCTCAGATGAGCGAAGGGTGTTTCGGAAGTGCAGCTGCGCTTTCTGTTTGCTGCCGGTGTGAAAGTGATGCGTTGGAATCCCTCCCGGAGGACGCTCACGCTGATGGGAAAGCAAAAAGGCTCCGGTGATGACGGCCACCAACAGCGAAAGCAACGGGTCCAAATGCAGTCGCATTAGACGCCTGGGAGCTCATAGAGAGGCCAGAGGAGCAGTGTTGCAGAAAGCATGGCTTGCCCTTGTACTCTTGAGTATGGCGGCATTAAGAATGGCACAGCCTCACTCTTTACCGCAGTGCACAGGCCCAGGATGAGGTTCATTCCCACAGAATGAGGGCCTTGGGGTTCACATTTACATTACTTATTTCTCTTATGCTCTTCTCCAGAGTGACTTGCAGTGATTTATCAATTGATACAGCAGTGTGTTTATTGCTGTATCAATTCATGGTGAGTGTCTTGAAACTGGGACCAAGGGCAACAGCTGGGTTCGGGTTGTGTGGCATAAGGGCTGTTGTTATATCAGAGCAACACACCTTTATCCAGGAAAAGGGTGGTTGGGGGTTACTGCAGTGGCGTCGGGTGGGATGGGGATGGGGAGGGGGAGGGGTCAGCCGCTAGAGATTATGAGCACAGCTGGTTGGGACCCCACTGGTCCCCACCCCTACACTCATACAAACATTCTCACACTCTCACACTCTCACACTCTCACACACTACATCATATTGCAGTTGCAGGCCCAGGGAGGGGACCCGCTTACGCTCGAGTGAAGCCCCGCCTCCAAAACCCCTTTCTGCCCCCCACCCCAACTGAACAACGTTTCACCGAGAGACTCAGTAGAAAGGAATTCTGCTGAAGGTCGTGCTGCCAGACACGAGAAACAGGGTATCGGGCACTTTTCTGTACTCCTTCTCCTGTTTCTTTACCATGCACACGCGGTGACCTCATGGCACTTCCTGTTTGGGACAGATCACTGCGCTAAATACAGTTGTGAACGGCCACTAAGGCATCAGGTGCATCTCAGTAGTTTTTAATATGTTCAGCTGAACTTCCTTAACCAAACACTACACTGGACACTGTTTGATTTACTTATTCATTAACCGGCCTAAAGTGTCTCTTTAAAATACTTCCCCGAACCTGAAATCTTCAGTATGTTCCAGGGGGCAGCACGGGGTGTTGTGTTTAGTGCTGTCGCCTCGCAATGTGAAGGCATCTGATTCAAATCCCCTCCTGCTGTAGTACCCCGATCAACGTATTTGCTCTGAATTGATACAGTAACTTTATCCAACTGCATAAAGAGGTGAATCAGTATAAAGTTGCTTCTCTGCCATACTAAATCTCCTTTTCAAAACTTTTATAATAACTGCTACATTGTACAAAATCAGTTTTGCATATTCATTAACTGGCCACAAGTTTAAAGCAAGATAATTTTCCCATGACCCTGAAATGCTAAACTTTTTCCATTGTGGAAATCATAACATTTACTGAGAGAATGATGTTTACCACATGCAGAGTTAAAAAAAAAAAAAAAAACTGTTTGAGAATATCGAAAGACAGACTAGTGAAAAATTGTTTGAATGTTTGGCACAGACATCAAAGCTGACCAAATGAGCTTAATTATAAGCGCGTAGCTCCGAGGAACGAGGGACACGCAAGGGAGGAAGGAGAAGAAAGAGGGAGATTAGGAGCAGTTAGGATCAGACAGGAGATCTTCGGGTCCGATCTCCTGCTCTGGTTATCGCGCCGTGCCGCTTTGGATAGAGCGGCCGCTGGGGCCGGGGAACCTGTCCCAAGGGCAGTCCAGCTCGGGGCCAGGGGCCAGTGTGTGGTCAGACCTGGGCGGAAACTCCAACAAAGCCAAGTCAAAGAGCGATCTTTAGGAGGGATGAATGATGCATCCCGGAGCTGACCACCGGGGGCGCCGTCCCCCTGCAGCATCACACGGCACGGCACCGCCTCCTCGCATTACGAACACCGGAGATACGTGCTTTTCAAGGTACACTCTTCCTCCACACTCTTCCCCTGTTACTCAGTCTCCTGATATCCAGTTTATTATTAAAACCATTGTAAATCGTAAATTGGGGACCACCTATACTTTTACATTGTGCCATGTGGCAGTGTGCATGAGCCTATGAAAAAAAATACTATAGCAACTATTGAATGACAGATCTTTCACTGATTTCTGAATTTAATTATAACTTAAAACAGAAGAACAAAATACGTTAAATGTAAAATATAACAGAATTGGAAAAAAAAAAATCCTACCTCTATTCCAAATGTAGACTGAAAAAAAAAAGCCCTCAAAAATAGAATGGCTTTAGGAAGTTCTTAGGTACAGGCCAGTTTTGTTACCATGGTTGTTACCATGTTATGGTGTGTGTAGTTTAAAAAAAAATGCTTCTCAGAGATGTGGGAGTGATACAAAGTAAAAATTGGAATATAAAAAACTTTTTTTTTTTTTCTGAAAACAAACTGAAAAAGTAAAACAAAATAATTCTTACGTGTTTCCTGACTTTTCCCTTATGTTATTAGGAATCCTTCAACATGATTTTAGAGTGAACCTTGAACCCACTTGGAATTTTTCCATTTATTTATTTAAGAGACGCTTTTGTCCAAAGTGACTTCCAATGAACTCTATGTAGTGTTATGAGTCCGCACACCTTATTCACCACGGTGACTTACACTGCTAGATACATTACTTACACTGGGTCACTCATCCATACATCAGTGGAACACACTCTCTGTGTCACATGCTATGGGGCACCCTGAACAGCATGTCTTTGGACTGTGAGAGGAAACCAGAGCACCCAGAGGAAACTCTTGCAGAGGACATGCAAACTCCACACAGACTCAGCAGGGATCGAACCCACCTCCTCTCGCACCAGCCAGGCGCTGAGACTGCAGCACTACTTGCTGTGCCATCAGTAAAAATTTCTCCCGTGAAAGAATAATGAAAAAAGTAATTTCATTACCCCGTTTCTCGACAGGAACGAATCAGGACCGATTAATATGGGATAAGCGTAGAAATATTTTACAATTCATTCATTTATTTTAATGGCATTTGCTTCTGATTCTGTGTCTTAAAATTTCTGCGTTTAGGTGAGTGATCATCACCTGTGTTTCCATGTCCAGCTGATAGATGATAGCAAAGAGCACCCAAACAGAAGAGCCTTAATTCAACTTGCTTCCACAGTGTTTACTAGTCTTCAATTTGCTTTCACAGTGTCTGCTCCGAAGAGGGATGAAAACAACACAACCATCACTTTTTGTCCCTTTCCTGGAGTTTGAGGTCTTGATGCTGGTAGCTTGATCCTTCCTTCTGCTGGGAGATGGGTATTGTTCAGCTGCTTAGAAGGATGTGGGTTCAAACCCTGAACACACCTGACACAGAGACGTACGCAGCAGCGTTAAGTATACGTAGAGGCCGGTGTGGGATAGGTAACCTCGGCTGCCTCGCTGGGACTCAAAGACTTCTTCGGCTGTCCAGGTGGGACCGTGATGGTTGTTTAGCTGGATCCAAAACTGCCACCCAGAAAGCAAACAAGACGAAGGGGGAAAAGAGCTGTTTACACGACTTGAAGGAGACGCTTCGCCAGGGGTACGGCCAGCAAGGCCCTCAGTGAAGCCATCGAGATGATGGACGAGTGACGCACAGGAAGTGATCTTCTCCACTTTATCTGATGGCTTCAGAGGCATGTGGAGGGTTTGTTTAGACTCCGTGGTGCCACGCTGGGGAAGATGGGACTAAACGTCTGAACCCCTCCGCTGTGGTTCCCTAAAGATCAGAGCAGGCATCTCAGCAAAGCAAAGTCACCCACCCACCTGTCAGCGAGCGTCGCAGTTGCAGCGGGTCGTTGGTTCCAGTCAAGCCCTCACTGTCTCTCCGTGGAAGTTGCATGTTCCTCCGTGTTCACACGGATCTCTTCTCACCCGTTTGGTTCACCCTCACTGTTCAAAAACACGCACTGAAGGTAATTTTATTCATAACTTGCACTGTGGTTTTAAGAGCGACCCCTTCACTCGCAGATAGCAGATTCGGATCCCACCTCCTACGTTTGTACCCTTGATCGAGGTCCTCACCCTGAACTGATACAGTAGAAATTACACAGCTGCATAATGGTTAATCATTCTAAGTTACTCAAAAAAGATGACAGCTGGAGGCACAGTGCTTAGAGCTAGACCCTTTAGACTCAGAGACTGCAGGCTTAAATCTCACCTCCAGCTGGAATAACCTTGAGCCAGAATATTACCCTAAAACTGTTGCTGAATTTGGCTACACAAATGGCTGGATTTGCAGCCATCAGTAGAGCAGTTTGAGTTTATATGTTGTCCTGCCCCCTTGTGATCATTTGGTGCAAATGCCAAGTTGAATATTGCTGTCTGACCTTTTATTGCTGTTATGATCACATCACGGCTCAAATGTGAGGAGTGCGGGTCTGCAGGTGGTCTTTTAGAGTTAGAGACGTTTTCTCAAGTTAGCCTCCACATGACTGAGCGCTCCTTCTGAGAGCGTTCATTCCATCCGTAAACCCGGTTATTCCTCTTCTCCTGTCAAGAGCGTATTTGTTTCTCCAGCAGGACTGATCAAATTGGAACGAAGGCAATGCCTTCATTTAGTGAACTGGGGTGGGGGGGTTGGTTCGGTTCAGCACGGTACCCTTAACCACAGAGGCTGATCTGGAGGGTGGAGGTCCAGCCTTTTGTCTTCATCCTGACTTGGTGGGATCCAAACCCTGCGCACACTGCCGGTGGGGTGTGAGAGCACACAGGTGATCCCCACGCCTGATGCCCACATATGTCTTCAAAAAACACAAACTCTGCACTTGAACCTTTAGCTTTGGGACTGGAACTGAGGTGCTGTGCAAGGGTGCCCCTGTGTGTCCAACCCAGAAATTACACCACAGACAGTTAGTACTTGCATGCAGGAGGTACATGGAACGGCCTGCCTGCTTAGAGAGTGTCCAGCTTGGCCTTCTGGGTAACGCGCTACTCCAGCAGGGTCATCAGCGGTTTGCTCCTGCAATGACACGAGTGACGCGTTGTCTGCTTAGCTCGTGAGCTGCCAAGGAGGGCCGATTACATCACAACAAGGTCCTGAACCAACTGCTGACAAATATTGACCCAGAGATGTCGGCCCGTTTGGCCGGAGGGTCTCCGGGATTAATAACAGCACACAGTCCGAGAGACTCCGGTCTCATACGCACACACTTCTACTCAATTCATATACTTCTGTTCATTGTCAGCTGCTAAACAGTTCATCTCATATATATTGTGATGCACAGCACCGTGGGCTTGGAGGGAGCAAAGAAGGACGCAGAAACAACGTTCGTCACAAACAACTTATTTGAACATCAGCACCGGGGAAATAATGCTCTCGGTCCAAGGACCCCCATTTCCTTCAGGACCTGCACCTACAGCCAGCCTTCGTAGCCCACTTAGCACCCCCAGGCTCTCTCTAAACACACTGGTAGACACGGTCACCCCATCACTTTCCCCAGAAGTGCCCCCAGTGGCTGCACACCCATATTTAATATTATTCCCCATAATGTAACTATTTACATTCAGGAGTTTCCCTCCTAAAACAGTAACGCGGGGTCATTATGTATATATGTATAGACAGACACACACATGTCTTCAACTGCTTGTCCTGAGCCAGAGCCCAACGTAGCAACACAAGGCACAAGGCTGATAAAATAAAATCAAATAAAATAAAATAATTTTAAAAAATAAATTAAAATGAAAACTAAAATGATTCTAGAATGACTGAAAACAAGAGCACATTATCATCACGTACTCCTATTCAGTGCCGATTGCTGATCAGTTTATCCCATAAACACATGCAGTTTTCCTTATTTGTGTTATTCGTCACCGGCACTCAGGAGCACCAGACATGAGATGTAAAAACTATGTCAGTGAGTTGAATTCAGGTGGTCCAACACTCCTATTGGTCAGGATGCTTTTTGCTACCATCCGTCAACCTGGAGGGTAAATGCATCTCATGGCCGCTCCACTACAAAACCAATTTTAACCAATGGAACATGTTTAGGGCTTTGAAAATTTGGAGAACGATAATTTTGAGCACAAAGGACCTGTGTACAGTATATTATCACACATTCACTCAAATATTCAACAGCAGGAAAATAACGCTGAGTGCATGACAGTACTTCTTCTCAAAAGTCAATTTCCTTCCCTATTAAAAAATAATCTTTCTTTATAAAGAATCAAGAAATGTAGCTGGAGTGTGAGAGATTTCCCAGCAGGAAAAAGGAGAAGATTAAACTTCAGGTTCATGAGGCTCTTCCTCCCTCTAAAGGACCATAAGAGGTGATGCAAACAAGTCTCTGTCAACCAAAATGAACAATAACAATTTGGATGGGGTTTCATACATCACCTCAGGAAACGAATGAAGGTGAATGAGCAAGAATATCTCATAAAAGACAGAATAATTTGTGCTTGATACAGAAATTAGAACATTATCCTCTAATCAAGAGTTTTAAGATAGTATCAGTGTATAATTATATATTTCATAATTTAATTTTTCTTGTGAAAATGCATGAGGTTAACATTATGATAAAATATTCTTCCAGTAGGCACTTAACATCATTATAATTATTAATGTTTCTTTAGGTTTGAAGCTATAATATGACTAGAATTTCTTCACAATGAAAATGTGAACCAGAAAAACAGACCACTATTATGAAACATGCAATGGTAAAACCCAAAAAAGGTAAAGTAAGGAAAGAGGGACATATTTAACACAAGCATTTTGACAGAAAAAATAAAATAAAATGTTTAATGTTGTGCCGAACAACTGTAAGAACTTCTTTGGATTTTTTTTTTTTTTTTTTTTCTCGAGAGAATGACTGGACCAGGTTATGGTAGAACATCACCAAACAGCCCGAATGAATGTCCTACAGACATCGATTAAGTTATGGAGGAAAAGAAGTTTTAAATGACCAAACGGAGTGATGGCTCATTAAAGTGTTATTGATGAGCACGACTCAAACGGAAAACTTTCTAGATATAAATACAATACATTAAGTAACAGTAATGACTTTATAGAAATTACAGAAAAAATTTGACCTTTACCTTGTGCTAAGGTGTTAATGGCATCACAGCTACATTCTGCTATTTTTAAAGTGATCAAGTGGCCTTTTGTGTGACTTTTAGTACAATAAATATGATACAATTTCTCCAGTACGTATACACGTTTAAATGGGTAATACAATAAATAACACTGGTACCAGCTATGAAATAAAATAAAAATAATAATTTTCTGTACAAAATCCTTTATGGCTGGTAGCATAGTGGTTAGAGCTGCTGCCTTTGGACCTAAAGGTGACAGGTTTGATTGTCATCTCCAGCTGTAGTACCCTTGAGCAAGGTACTTACCCTAGGTAGACTAGCATTGTAAGTTGCTTTGGAGATAAAGTGTCAGCTAAATGAATAAATGTAAATGACTTAAAAAATGTATGTGCTAAACTCATTCTCTTTTGAAAGCATCAGGCAGGCAAAAATATGCATGTGTGTGTATATACACACACACACACACACATTTTCAGAACCGCTCGTCCCTTACGGGGTCACGGGGAACCGGAGCCTACCCGGCAATACAGGGCGTAAGGCCGGAGGGGGAAGGGGACGTACCCAGGACGGGACGCCAGTCCGTCACAAGGGACCCCAAGCAGGACTCGAACCCCAGACCCACCGGAGAGTAGGACTGCGGTCCAACCCACTGCGCCACCGCACCCCCTCGTGTGTGTATATATATATATATATATATGGTATATCCATCAACAACCACTTGTCTCAAGCGGGGTCACGGCAAGCTGGAGCCTTACCCAGCAACACGGGGGGGAACACACCTAAGACGGGACGCCAGTCCGTCACAAGGCACCGAAGCGGGGCTCGAACCACAGACCCACAACACAACGGGCACTGGCAAAACCTACCACACCACCCTGCACACATATATATATGCATGCTATAATATTATATATTATATATACAATATACAAACAAAAAAAACCCTCTCTCCATCGGAGGGGTCCACTTTTTCCTAATTCCATGAAATAATGACAAATTCCATACCACACACACACACACACATTTTCAGAACCGCTTGTCCCTTACGGGGTCACGGGGAACCGGAGCCTACTCGGTAACACAGGGCGTAAGGCCGGAGGGGGAGGGGACACACCCAGGACGGGACGCCAGTCCGTCGCAAGGCACCCCAAGCGGGACTCGAACCACAGACCCACAACACAACGGGCACTGGCAAAACCTACCACACCACCCTGCACACATATATATATGCATGCTATAATATTATATATTATATATACAATATACAAACAAAAAAAACCCTCTCTCCATCGGAGGGGTCCACTTTTTCCTAATTCCATGAAATAATGACAAATTCCATACCAATGATGTAAAAAATATATATATATATTTTTTTAAGAAAACTTTATTTTTTGGTTTTTCAGCAAAATCCATATGTGGGACCACAGCAATATTGCAGGACGATCCACGGCAGTGACGAAAGCATTTATTGCATTATTCTAATGATTGACCAATAACAATAATGCTGGTCATGATTTCTGACAAAACTTATTTTATTTTTTTCTTTTGCTTGAGATTTGGAAGTCAATGACAGAAACGCGTCCATAATTATATCAGTCTAAATAAATACTCACATACAAAATGATCTGACAAATTAAAAAAAAAAAAATTCAGTTAAAATGCAGTGATTGGTATGCTGCTACAGGGGTTCTCGTGGTTGAACAGAATGCATCTATTAAATGGGGAAGCAGCTGAGGCCCTGCGTCTGGCGACACCTGAGCAGCTTCAAGAAGGTCTCCACCTTGTGAGCATCCTTCTTGAAGCAGGTGAGCACGGCGTAGTCTTTTGTGACCGATTCCACCATATCTGCCGGCTCGCTGGACTCAATCATCCAACTCTGGTGGCTCTCCATGGTTAGGGCGCCCTCATCCAGCATCTAAGGAGTCCCCAGGTGGACAGAGGACAGAGCCACAGAAATATATCAATAACAAAAATTAAATGAAGGGCCATAAAGGCCACAGAGCTACTACTGGTGCTCCTAGTCGCACATACCTTCCGGATGAGCACTGTCACACCTTGCTCTAGGCTCACCAACTTGCTGGACACCCACTTGGTTTTGTTGAGAAGGACATTGGGTGCATTGTCATAGCGGTCCAGCGTGTCCTGCAGAGTGAACAACGGTTCGATCCATGACTGGATGAGGATAAGAACCGTGTGGAGGAGCCACTTGTCCTGTGCGTGGAGAAAGGGTGGGGACACATCCATCAATGGTGGGGACACGCCCATGAAGGATGAAGACACTCCCACCCACTGGTTTTTCTATGGCAGGGATGCATCAAGGACACACCCAACAAGGCTGGACACACCCACCACGGACAAAGACACACCCCAAGGGTGGAGCCACAATCCCCCACTGGATTCTCCATACGAGGGATGTGTTAAGGACACAGCCAACAAGACTGGACACACCCATCAAGGACAAAGACATGCCCCCATGGGTGGAGCCACACCTACCTACAAGCTCCTCTGCTTGGTTCAAATGAGGTACAAATTTAATTTTTTTTTTCCTGTTCCCTCTGTTCATTGAAAACATTACAGGAGGTTTCATTCTGCTCAACAGTCACTGTTTTCACTGTAATGTTTATTTTTAATCGTTAATTAAATTAAAGTGACAGTTAAAAAAATGAAAAAGCAATAAGTTTCATATGTAAATGTATTAATTCATGATGTTTTTCAAGTCCAATGTGCATAAAGCATGAGGAAAGGGGAAAGTGCTGTGAAAGGAACAGGCCCACACATCATCCTCCTTTGCTGCATTAGTGATAATGAAGTCCATTAACATTATCAACGTACCGATCGACACTCTCTGCCATTTGTCAGGCTGGGGTGGAACTGCACTGAGGACCATGTCCGACAATCTGTCAGGCCTCCCTTTGCCCTTTGGATACTTTCTGACCAATAGAACAGAATTATTGCTATAATTATTATTTTTATAATTGGCAGCGTATTGTCTGCGACCTTTAAGTGACCTTTTTAACTGTCTGCAGGGACCACAAGTTCATGAACGCTGCTGTTTTCAGAACTATGAAAATCCAGGCCAGATATACAGAATAAATAGTTGTTTGCTAGAATTTAACAGCAGATGTGTCATTTCTGTCTTTACTGGTCAAAAAAAACTTAACTGAAACAATTACTCTTGCAAGGTATTTTTCATTCGGTTTGTCCAGATGTGTTGACATTTACACAAAACGACTATTTTCTCCTTAAAAAATTAATAGTATGAACTCCACTCGAGATTTAAACTGGAAGCCCCATCATCACTACAATGTACCGAGACTGACAGTCTGTTCGTCAGCCAGTTTGTTCATACTTTCAACGTCACTTTATTCACCATGTCAATCAACGAAAGGTCAAGAATATCGATGCCCGTCGATGTACAGCATTCGCAGGTTCGATTCTGTAAAAATCTCTGATTCAAATAAATAATAATAGATAAAATAAATAAAAAAAACTTTGCAAGACGTCCTACTAATTTAATATTTTTAACTGTTGACCAATTCATCCATTAAATATGTGCATTGTTCCTCGCCTTTTTATTGATCACCAGCACTCAGGAACACCAGACATGAGCTGAAAACACTTTAGAAGTGAATTAAGGTGCTCCCTTTCCATTTGGGTACTCTTTACTGTCATCTATCAGCTGGGCAGGTAAATACTCAGTCTGTAGCAAACAGAGATTTCATAAACAAACAAAAAAAAAATTAGAAAGAAAATAAAGAGGAGAAAAATTAAATAATATGCACAGTTTTTGTGTCTTATACAGTCTGTAACTTGACCGTTAGTAATTTGAGCCGGTGTAACGAGAAGGTTACGAAGAAGAGTCATTGGTTCAGTCATTGAGCTTATGAACCATGAAGTCATGTTCATGAAATCAGGCTCCTGTGAAGAGATGGCGACTCTTACGGAGATCTGCTGCACTTCACCCTTGGACCCCGGGACTGAGAAAGCCGGGGAGGTGCATGTGTTCCCGCCGCGGATGTGCTGGGTGCGTACTGCGAGAGGGATGAACATCTCCTCCTGAGGAGCACAGCAAACACAAGGACAGTAGTGGTGAGCCATACTGAAGTCCTGCTGCCCTCATACCTCCGACTATTAGACTACTCATGTGTTTTGGGACTCTCACACCTCTCAACGTCCCTTCCAAACCACTAATTCATTAATTCACCACCAGTCAGCAATTCTACTGGCCTACAAGCTCTGCACAAAAGATGCTCTGTTGCACAGGACACAGTATATTATTAACAACAGTCTCCAGTTGAATGCTGTAGTTTCCATGTCTGTCACATGCAGTAAAAAGACTCGCGGTAAACATTTGCACACTCATAGAAATACTTGACTTATGACAGAATGAATCCGCTTCCTTAAATTCTCTAGCTGCAGCCAACACATTCCTCCAGCAGCAGGTGGCGTAGTGGTTAGAGCTGCCACCTTTTGATTAAAGGACGTCGCTTCCAGTCCCAGCTCTACTCTAGTACATTTACACGTATGTATTTAGCAGACACTTTTCTCCAAAGCGACGTGCACCTCAGCGAAAATACAATGTGTTCATTACATTAGGAGAAAGAGACATAGTTGCAGATGTGTGACTCTTAAGTACAGTTACTTTCCTTCCCCGTATGAACCTGTGTTCATCACACGAGTAGCTGCATAAAACTTTACCAGAATATCGCCGATTCCTAATCACCTTCCTGGTAGTTTTCCTCTTGTTTTTTTGAGATACACATAAACATTTACGTTACATTGCAGGAGTGGCTCTGTAAAGGATTGATCCGATCACGATCGTGAACATGTGTATCTCACGGGCGTGAACATTTATACCGTAGACGAACTTAAGAGATTGTGGGCGAAGTGAGTCCGGAAGAGATGAGTACCCTTGATCAAGGTACTTACCCTAGTTGGTACAGTAAAAATGACCCATTTGCATAAATGAGAATGTTGTTGTGGTGACCTAATCCAATCTCTGACCCCCAGATCCCCAGGGCGGGTCGACTCACGAAAAGAGCGCAGGACTCCTCGGACAACCGGTAGATGAGCTCGGCGTGCTGGACCACCCGCTCCAGCAGCTTGTCCAGAGGGATGGATGCGCAGCGTCTGCCGACGTCCGCTCCAGCCCTGCACTCCAGAGGCTGTCCAAGCGTCCCTCCGCCGAACCACAGCAGCAGCCACACGCAACACTGCACCACTGATCACACAAAGCACCGACATGGTATTAGCGCTGGCACAGCCGCTTCATTCACACAGCGCAGGACTATTGCATCAAATTTGCCCTTATGAACTGTTTGATTATCTCATATTGCATTAATTGAAAGGCTAAACCCGTCCTGGGTGTCCCCCCTCCCCCTCCGGCCTTATGCCCTGTGTTGCCGGGTAGGCTCCGGTTCCCCATGACCCCGTATGGGACAAGCGGTTCTGAAAATGTGTGTGTGTGTGAAAGGCTAAATCCTAATAAACCTGCATGGAAATCTTACCTGAGCTTTAGGAACAGTAACCCCCCCCCCAGCAATCTGAATCTTTAACATCTGGTCAGCAGGTGCCCTATTAGTGAGAGGTGCCACCTTCAACTCAAAAAACCAAGGTTTGAATCTCACCTCCTGCTGTAGTACCCTTAAGCAAAGTGTTTGCCATGCATTTTTACAGTATACATCACCCTGTTCTATAAATGGGTAAATCGGTGTAACTAGCTTAACACCGAAACTATCTTTGGAGGAAAATGGGCAAACGTACAGCTTCCCAACAGTGAGAACGCCTGCTGTGGGAGGATAGCCTTCAGAGGGTCAAAGTCAACTTAAATCCATTTGTGTTGCAGTAAACGTAACTACACACAAAGACATTTTAAAAGACATCTCTGTTTATCATTTTATGTTTAATTTGTTCTTATTAATTCCTATTTTAAGTAGCATAGTGGCGCAGCGGGTTCAGCTGGGTCCGGCTCTCTGGCGAGCCTGGGGTTCGAGTCCCGCTTGGGGTGCCTTGCGACGGATTGGTGTCTTGTCCTGGGTGTGTCCCCTCCCCCCCTCCAGCCTTGCGCCCTGTGTTGCCGAGTTAGGCTCCGGTTTGCTGTGTGTGTGTGTGTGTGTGTGTGTAATTCCTGTTGAATTCTTGAATGCAAACTCAATAAATTTGCATTTTTCTGACATTTTCAAAGTAGCATACAATGTTAGGTTTGCATACTAAAGCTCTTACAATGATTTACCTTTACATTTATAAAGCCGGGTAATTTTTACTGTATCCGTCCAGGGTAAATACTTAGATCAAGAAAACAACCGTTGCTATGATATATGAACCACTGTCCTTGGACTAAGAAGCATCTGTTCTCACCACTGTGCCACCTGCCCTTAACATCAGGCTGTATTATAGAAGTGGGCACAATTCACAGGTAAGTCTATATGGGCGGTACAAATACACACACACACACAGACATATATATATATATAAAATTATCTGGATAATACCTGAGGCCTTTAACAATTTTACCGTGCCCTGCAATAGGAGGAACAGCAGTACCTTTGTTCATTCTGCTGGGTTTGTAGGAAGTCCGCTTGTTCTGTCTGCCGCTGCATGGCTTACAGAGACATTTATATAGAAAATCTGAACCTCAAGGTGATAAATAGTCAGAATTTCCAGGGTTGTTTGTCCCAAACTCGTAGTGGCGAAGGTGTAAGGTGATACGCACTGACACACATCTGCCTCTTGTTCTTAAACATCATCTTCGGGATAAAGATGGAAAAGAATGTGTCAGAATAAAGACCTGAGTGAAACTGGACCGCTTTTAGTCAATGGTTATTACAATTTTGTTCAGTTTTATTTCTGGATGGATATATGACCTTTTGGCACAGTTCAGTGACTGGGTCGCCTTCGCAAAATGAGGTGAACGCTTCCGTAAAACACTGCGAGACAAACCTATATAATATGTAATAAACTTGTAAAATAATCATGTTATGACATTCAAGTATGTAGGAAAAAAAATAAATTGTCATTACATTTCAAATAAAGATATGCATGTATTTACATATAAAAATATACTCTGCTCTTTAATCTAGGTGTATTTCTATTGTAATTCTATATGTTCATTGTTTTGTAATCATAAGCTTGTAAGTTTCTCTATTGCACAGAGTAAATTAAGGTGTTTTTTTTTTTGATTTTCGTACTTTGGGAATGCTGCTTTGCATGCTGGGAAACATGCAAATGCGCAGTGATTTTTTTGCAACAAACCTCCAAAATGAATCGACGCTGCCCGCAAAAGTGCTCTCCTCAATGTAAAAATTACCGCCCGATTTGCACGGCTCGCAATCAGGAGCAATTGTTCCTCCGTTCTCAATGTTATTTTTCAAAATCGGAGATGGTGCACACCGGGTCGGCTCCGGGTTCGGCCTCGCGGAGCGCGGGCGTCGGGCGAACTTGAAACGGACGATGCGTCTTTCAGCTCGGCATCGGGGTGCCCACAGACGTCGACGGCAACGGGGCGAGCAAAAGCACACGCAAACAGTAGCGCCAGCTGAAGTTCGCTTTCCAGAATCACAACTTTGAAATATGAAAAGCTGTAGGCTTTTCTTTTCATGCAATACATGATTCCTTTTTAGCCCTGGCAGCGCTGACACCTCCTTTCAATCGGTGGCGCGGCGCCTTGCTGGAAATGCCCCGTGGTGATCCAGAGCAGAGGATAAAGGCCTCGCCTTCACGCTGAGAGAAGCACGTGGGATGAAGGCGTGAAGGGAAGATGCGTTTGGAGAGGAGAATAACCCCCACATTAGGCAAGCGGTGGGCAGAGAGTGATGTAAGATCGACTCCGGTCGAGAGACGAGGGACAGGCGACCTCCCGCCAGCGGTACTTATTCCACACATACATCAGAAGGCCTACTGGCAAGACGAGCCGCCGGCCGGAGGAGCACCGGAATAACACTCCTGTTTATACAAACTCCGAGGGAAAATTATTTCTCTCAAAATGTAGACTGCGTTTCAAGTTTAAAGGAGTGCGTGTTGCAACGTATCATGCAGAGACTGTGATGGTCATGTTTGTCTTACAGTTTTCAAGCTGTAAAATCAATCAGTTTCAATCTCCTGCTCCTATTCGAGCACCACGGATCAAGGTACATTACCACAAGTGACAGTAGAAATGACCCAGCTGTATAAATGGGAGTAGGGAGTTGTAGGGAGTGTCACTTATTGTATAAACCTAAAAATGGAAGTAACCTTGGAGAAAAGACTCAGATAACTAGGGGATAATAATGTTTATTTGTGCATAAACTCCGTCTGTTATTTGTTATGACAAAATCTCTTTATTCCAGCTGTAGGCATTTGCATGCAATTCTTTCTGAAATAGCCTCAACTTATAAGCAAACACACATTAAATCTTACTTTGGCACGTCAGCGAGTTTGCACAGACAAGGCATGAACCTCGATGTTTTCTTTAACAGGCTTACTTTATGAATAATGACAATGTGTCTTTTAATCTTTAGGAAAAAAAAAATGTGTTTGAGACGCGTTGGTGGTGATGGGTTGTTTATTATATTTGCAGGCAGTTTGACTGCTGGTTCACAGTGTTAACATCTCATCCATTTAGGTTGTGAGCACCAGCAGTGGAAATCACGTCTTCAAATGAGAACTTTAATAAGCACAAAGACAAAATGTTTGACATCTTTCACATTCGCAGTCCTCGGGCACCGTTACCGCGAAACATTTAAATCATTACGCCTCTGTTTATGACTCACATAATTAAGGATCTTAGTACGAGTCAAAGTAGAATCGTTACAGAATGAATATCGCGTTCTGATGTGCATTTCGAATGGAAGCGAATGGTTTAAATTAATGGCCGTTGTTAATAAAATATACTGTGCTCTTATTCATGGGATGAGGGCAACACGGGAAGAGGACCTGAAATGTCGTGTGTATAGAAAGGTTGTCTGATAAATTCAGGTATTATTATTTATTCATTTATCTGACACTTTTCTCCGAGGTGATTTATGTCTGGTTTGCATGCGAAGCTACATCGATTTACCAGTTTATACAGCAGGGTAATTTTTACCCTGCCAGTTCAGGGATAACTACCTTGCTCAGCAGCTCTAGAGCAAGAATGGGTCTTTGATACCGGGGGCTTTGATTGAAAGGTGATGCTTCTAACCACTACACCCCTGCACCTGCTTTACATATTAATCCTAAGAAGAAAAGGATGTCGTAAGTAAGATGATACATGTTGGTCAAGTGAAGGTGAATGAAGTGCAAAATCAGAGTGAGGCAAATAGGGCACCGGGTCTGTTGTAGAGTGTATAAGTCGGGGAGTATTTTCACAACTCCAGGTGGTTTAGGAACACATTTCCAATGCGAGAGGGTACAGCAAGGCATTCACTAACAATGGAAAGACAACCCGAGATTTGGAAAAACTGCACAAGCTCAACAAACCAGAACCATGAAATTAAGCTGAAAAAGGTTCCACTTTCTGTAAATCATCAGCAGCATAATAAAGGGCCAACCGAGTGGAACACGCAGAGCCGGGGCTTGTTCCAGTGCTGATTGTGCTTTTTTGGTCAAGTACAGGTGTTTTTGTTTGCGGAAAATAAACATTTCTGTACATAAAATATTCAAAAGTTAATATATGCAACATGTGCATCCCAAATGGTAGCTACAACATATGGATCCAAATGAAAGTGAAACACTTGGAGAAAAGGTCTGGAAATTGCTGGTCTGCTTCATTATTTTCCCAGCAAAGAAATTTTGTCCCAGTAGCTATATTGAAATGGTACCAGGAATTGGGAGACCGGTAGTAACATTTTTAATGACAGACCAAAATAACACTTTGCATGAAAGACCCACCAGAGCCTGTTGACATGGTGGTGCAGCGGGTTCAGCTGGTGCCTGCTGTGTAGTGGGTCTGGGGTTTAAGCCCTGCTCGGGGTGCCTTGTGATGGACTGGTGTCCTGTCCTGGGTGTGTCCCTTCCCCATTTGGCCTCGCGCCCTCTGTTGCTGGGTTACGCTCTGGGGATGCTTGGGACAAGCAGTTGCTGGTGATAGATGGATGAAAGAGCCTATCTATTTCGGTAAACAAACTATATGTGGCCTTATGACTTGCAGCCCAACAAACAGAAGCTCGTGACTGCATTGTACCAACTTGCGGTTGCTGAGATTACATCAAGTGACAAAATTGTTACTAGTGTGCTATTAGAGTTGTATGGACCGGGAGACATCTGTGCACGCTGCACACATGGGGTACAGCTGTGGACAAAGTGTTTTTAACACCACACAATTATTCCTTCCTGCAGTTACGTTTCCTCTGTGCGTTTGGCTCTTGGAGCAGGAACATCAGTGAAATTCAGCACCAGACAGCTCCTGCAGCTGAAGAACCGCCTGGGATTGGCCAGTAGGCAGGGTTAGGGTTCCCGAAGCAAGAATTATCACTCAGAAATTACAAAATTAAAATTATAATGTACTGATCATGAATGTGACCATTCATGTCAAACTTAATACGTCTAATATGCACATTCAGGATGAAATTATTGGAGTAGCCGGAGGCATAGTGGTTAGACCTGATGGCTTGAATGTAATGTTCTTCTTTCTGTGCTGCCGTTGATAAAGGTACTTACCCTTAACTGACAATAAGAATACTTTTCTGTATAACTGGGTAAAAATTTGTAAAGCTGATTACGTAACATCGCAAAAATAAACCAAAACACAACTGTGAAATGTCCAAAGAAAATTAATCGTACCAGACAGGAGAGTCAAACTTTTGACTTTTTGACTTGAACTACTTATTTGTAGTAGTTACTGAAGGCAGCAAAGCAAAATGCCTGAATAATCTCATTTTATTTAATAATACATTTAATATTTCATATTTAATGTAGCATGTTGGACACAATGCCTGAATGGACAAGTGAAGTTAGTCAATTGACCAGTGTCCATAATACCACTCAGAGGTCTAATTTAATGTCTTTGGTCTGATGTATCCTTATTTCCCTCACATTTACCATTGGAAAAACAACGTAATACTATATAAATTAATATAAACAATATAAACATAAAACAATAAAACATTTTATTAAGACAAATATAATAAAAACAGCCTTTAAGTGGGATGGGACATAGCACTCAGCTCTCCTTAACTGCCTTTTCCGAACGCACTGGGGAATTTCCACTATTCATTATTTCAACACGTCGCCCATCTCTGATTTCTGCAGCTATGGTGACAAATCAGGCGATATTATTTATATTCATATTTACCTGCCACTTCACTCGTTGATTTTGTTCACTTGCTTCATTTGCAAATAAGCCTCATCCTACACATACATCTAGTTCATGGTCTCCCACACACATGCAAACCTTCCAGGGTAATTTTCCCTGTTGCAGTAACCAATGCAAATCAGTGATGATACACTTCTGTATAAATGTGTTTTTCCAACTTAGTTTTTTCTTTCTTACTCGATACTCAAATCACATCAGGGAATGACTTCATTCTTCCCTGGTCGGCTGCTGATGCAACACTGGCAGGCCGTTTTGTCACCAAGACAAATGGCTTTTTTCTGTTTGGACTTTTAAAGTAAGTGTGTACCGTCCTTTTGATTGAGCAAGATTCAGTGGCTGTCATATCGGCGCCACAGATGATAGCTCAACCGGAAGAGTCTGGCTCGAGGCTCCCTGTACGTGTTTGTGTGAGGCTAGTGAGGGGTTGCTGGGAAGAGGCCAAGGAAGGTAAAGATGTGCTGGCACTCATCTCCATTTCTGTGGTAACTCTCAGATTCATGCACAGATGTGCCAGGACAGAAAAGAAAAGAAAGTTTGAAATAAAAAAAGAAGCACTGATTCGTATAACTAGTTGCTTGGTTAAAAAAGTACTGCTTTAAAAGGAATTATGTGTGCTTTAATACAATTTATATTGCATTGATTTTTTCATGTCACTACTCATCACAAGTAGAGTACAGCAGGCAACCTCATGGTTGAAGTCATCACCCTGCAATCAAAAGATCGAGGTAAGAATTCTACTTTTGCTGTATTTCCCTTTATTAAAGCATTTACTGTAAAGTTTTACAGCAAGAACACACTGCTGTGTATATTGGTCATATCATCGTGGAGCTCATTATACTGTAAATTGTCTTGAGTGAATGTGTAAGCTACCTGATGTTTAATCATAAGCAGATTCAATTGCCTGGAGAACTCTTATTGACATTTAAAATTCAGCTATTGGAGGGATCCGAAACGAGAAGAGTTAAACAACTTGAGCAACACTCATCTAATTTTGTGATTATCAGTGCAGCCTACATGAGATGGCAGAATAGAAGCAAAAAGCCAACATGACAGCCGAGGCCATGAGTAATCACCAAAAAAATGAATGCTCAAAATACATATTGTGGAAGGAACAGAAAAAAGTCAACACTCTTCATCTTGGTCCACTTTATTTATAGTAGCACATAATAAATTAAAGAGGCAAATTAAACATGCAGACATTTTGAAGAAGGTCCTAAGATTTATCACCTGAACTGATTAATTGAGCCACCTTCAATGCAACATTGCAATCATTTTCAGAAGGAGATTTTTCTTAGCTGGATAAACTATAGTCCCCTACTTTCTCCGAGAATGTCCTGGTAATAGCTTTATGGGTCCCCTCAGATATGACACATAAGCAGATAAATAAAAATGGGAACGTGATTAATGGAAGGATGGATATTAATCAAACCGAATGTGCAGTACCATTTCTGCTCTGTCAATAACTCAGAATGAAAGGGTTCCATAAACTTGTCACGCACCAGTTGTTGTACAGATTTGCTGGGATGCACTTTTGGATTCACTAGATGCTCGGTACACTTCAGAGAGTTTTCCCTCATCTTTCTCATGGATGCACAATAAGTCCGGGTTGCCTGAGGAAAACTCCTCTGTTAGGAGCCATACATTTTAGTTCACAATCTAGATAAAATCCCTAAATTCTTTGTGCTGCGTGTGTTTTTCTTTATTCATAAGACATTAGTCAATGTTTCCTTAGACTTATCTCTCCTTCGATGTCCTCAGTGTCTCCTGAGGATCAGTGAATGAACCAAGCTCCAAAGGTGGAGGTGTCATGTGTTTCAATCGAAGAGAGATGTCCAGTTGGCAGATGGAGGTGGCAGCACACTCTCTGAATAAACAGAAGGGATCCTCAATCCACATTAATCTCTGCACATCTTTAGTGACTGTCATTTCCCGAGTGACACTTCTGGCTGACCTTTCATTTGGCATCAGCAACTTCTCGCAGCACCCATTCTATGCACCTTCTGTTTGTAATGGCCAAGAGAAAGTGTTGACTCTTCACAGATGTCAAAGCTCTGGGCCACAGTGACGCTGAGCAGGGCAGACTGGCAGAAGTTCTGAGGATGGTTTTCTCTCTCTGCCACTGGTGTACAACTGCCTCGATGCTGATGCTCTATATTGAAATTTAAAGGTCTGTATCATTTAGTGAGAATGCCTCTTGGCTTTCAGAAAGCACCATTATTAGGATGTTTTATATTTGGCAGAACAGGAGGCAGGAGATTTGAACAGGAAAACTCTGGCAACAGAGTCCACCTGGCACATTTCAGCAGAGGCATGTGAGCCCCTGATTCAAATCCCTTTTCCACTTCCTACCCACATTCCCCTCCAGAGAGCCAAGACATGAATATAAGCCCACCAGGATGCGGGCACTAATCCACCTTCCAAACTGTCGAATTGCAGTCTCCTCATACAGCCTTTGCTTTGCAGAAAGGAACAGGTCAGCAGAGCCAGAACTTGTGTAACACAAAACCGATGGGGGGTGGGGGAGGGTGCTTTGAATAATACTGGTTCTAGAAATCAAACACACACATCAGCTTACTCGGCTTTTCAATACGGTAAGTCTCCAAGCAGAAAATACAAGTATATATAAATAATTTAGTAGTGTCATCCAAACCACATGTTTACATGTGACAGGCATTGCAGGCTAATTTGTTATTGATTGCTTTTTACGCTTTCTTGTAGCAGATGTTTAAAAATTGCACTACTGAGGCCTGAGCAGTACTCGGCTAACAGGCAAACAGCATGGAATAACGTTGCCAGAACTAATATTTTAATCTACAGCTTTGTTGAAAGCAAGAAAATGCTTGCTTTTGTTGTTTTGTGCCGCGATACTTTTCAAAAGTAGCTAATAGGATTACTGCTGAAGAAACATGAGCCAGCCTACAGGTCTGTGGCCTTCGCATTGTGCCACCTTTTGGCCTGCGGCACACATTTACAGATCCTTGGCGTTTGCATTAGACTGCATTACGTTCAACTTCCTAAATATATTTCGCTTCTTGTTTCAGCTGAGCTCCTTAATTATATCGACCCTCCCAGCACTGTTACCTGCCCAGCTTTTAGTCACCCCTGTTGTAAAGGAGACTTTCAAATCCTCTGTCATTATTGCCCCTCTGCCGCAATCCCAGCAACACTGATGGGGGGGGGGGGGGTGCAAGACGTTCAGCGGTAGCAGAGTATTTTCTTCTCTTTTCTTCCTTTAAATTTGGAGCATGCTGCAGGATGACCTGTTTCCCGTCTCCAGGGGCAGAGAGCAATACGAATTCAAAACACGGCCCCTCGGCGGGGGCTACTGAACGGCTGTTTGTGGCTTGCGCCATAGCTCACTACGACGGGCCCAGGAGGAGCACCTCCAGGACCTCCCCATTCTTCGGTTGTAAAAATGACGAATTTTACAAAATAAATATACCGTCGGACAAAAAGAGGCTGGGAAAGAGCCATGAGAGAGAGTGGACTGTACTGCACGGGGGGTAGAGTCCGCAATGACAATATTTCAGCCTGACACAGAAAGCAATTCTCTCCAGACGTGAAATAAATATCACTCTACAAAGACGGAGCAGGAGGGGCTGAGCGATGTGCCAATATCCCTTCCTCCGTGTCAGGCCGTGCTGACTGCAGCCAGCCTTAATTACTGACAGTGCAACTGTGGGCAGCCGACACTGAAAGCTGCACCTCTCCGAATGCATTAGAAGTGTAAACATTTGGGAGAGCTTTCATTTTATAATCATTATTATTGCAGACATCTTACATTACCGAAATTGATTTAGTAAGAGTCTTCCCCTCATACGAGAGCTACGCTGATTCCTCTTATTATATTGCAGGAGTGGTGCAATATATTGTTCGTGACACTTAACTTTTGGCTTGCAGGGTATTTCCGCTCACGATGCGGACTGCGCGGACAATATAAAAAGATCATATAGACAGCAATGAAATGCATTTCAAACGTGATGGGATGTGTCAGGATTTAAATTCCAGAACCACATGTTTGCCGTACTGTTTACAGGAGAAATCGCTCTTATTAGAGAACCGTGTGTTCAGAATGCCCCGTTTCAGCATCGGAACGGAATTGAGCCAACCCATAAGTCAGCTGAACACATCTGTTTCCAAGATCTGCCTGTCGCCTTGTATTTTTCTTAACACGCCGCGATGTTCGGTCGTTTCCAAGCGCTTGCTCCGGCAGGAAGCACTAGATGGCGCTCTGACCCTGGAACCGAAGGGGGTTAGGGCCATCAGGGCTCGAGCTCCCGCAACCATTTCAGATTTAACAGCGGTTTCCGAAAGCCGGAGCACGGCGGCGGGCCGAACGAGGCCGACCCGCCGGCGAGAGAAGCTCGCAAAGCTACCGAACCTCAGCAACAAACTCGCAGGAATGCATCCGGAGCCACCGGACGCATCTACATTATTAGTCACCTTGTAAACACAGACCTGTGGAAAAAAAAAACACAAGCTATTATATTCCATGCTTGGTTTAGTCGCTTGCCGATTAATTATTTATTCCTCATTCCCTCACTGCAACTTAATGTGTCCGACAGTAATGCAAACATGCCCGTGGAAGACTAATGAGAGACATGAATTAGAGGAGATTGGTCTTGGAACGAGCTGGAGGTATTACCCGATCTTATAGAGTAGAGATATGTAATTGGAGCTTTCGGATATGTCTCTTCATCAAAATACACACATCCACGTACAAACCCACACCCTTATTACTTTCAAGTCAGGGCAGCCATCCATGAAATAGAGCTTCACGTGAACGTTCGCAAGTGCGGCGCTTTAATCTCCCTATCCATGCGGGCTACCGCAAGGCCCATGCATACGTTCGAGTGCTGTGTTCCTGCGGCATCGAGGCCAACGGGGGAGGAAATGCATTAATCCGGCAGGTTAATTATTCTTCCCCGGTGTCCCCAAAAGGGTTGGGGGTGGGTGGGTGGGGGGGGGTCTCCTAGCTCAGCCGTCGCTCCTGCGGAACTCTGTGCTGTAAGCCATGCTCAGAAAAAAAGGACAGTGTCTCTGCATCTCAGCTCAATAATTCCAGAAGTTTCTCTTGCAGCAGGAAAAAAAAAAAAAACAAGAAAGTGCATCAAAAGTTGGCAAACACTGGCAAATCATCTTCTTGGTGACATCTCTGGGCGTATTTATCCGTGTAAATATATCACTGGGGTGACGGATTTTGCAAAATCAGCTGGATAGCACCTTGATCAGCAACACCTGAAGGTGGAAAGACAGACCCGTGTAATTACGAAATTTCGAGAGTATCTCCTTTGATCATGTGGATAGGTGATTATGAGCAGCAGGGAGAAGCAGATTGTGTGGTGACTGAGGAACAGGGTGCTGTAGCCATATCGTTGCTGGTTGATGCCCCACACCTTGCTCTTGCTGTGGTGTCCTTGAACAAGGTGTCTTCACTGAGTTACTTCAGTAACTCTGCATATGTGGATGAATAGATACAATGAAGGTTGCTTTAAGATGTAAAAATGATAGCAACAATTATTATTATTATTATTATTATTATTATTACAAATACTATTGGGAGTTCTGGGGGAAAGCATGGTAGTGGTTAATGCTGCTGTGTTTGTACTTGAAGGTTGTAGGTTTGAATCCCACCTCCTGTAGTAGCCTAGATCAAGGCATTAACTCTTAATTTCTCCTGTGAAAAACTACACAGCTGTATAAATTGGTAAATCGGTGTAGGTAGGTTAGGGTTTAACCCTATCATTCTAAGTCGCTTTGGAGAAAGACATCAGTTTTAAATTTAGTAACAATGAAGAGACATTGTTGACTTATGTACTAGTCTACATAAAAAAAAAACAATAATAAACTCATTGAGAGTCCAAGAATTTAGTCT
This sequence comes from Scleropages formosus, assembly GCF_900964775.1. Lineage (NCBI taxonomy): Eukaryota > Metazoa > Chordata > Actinopteri > Osteoglossiformes > Osteoglossidae > Scleropages > Scleropages formosus. The sequence goes on along the minus strand of NC_041830.1, from coordinate 10,413,814 downwards.
AAAATGAAGACACATGTCAGGTAATTGGTCAGTGATTAATAGCCTTGACAAAAAGCTGGCCATTTACGTTCTGTAGATTCTCTCTCAATACCTTTAAGCAAGGTACATATCAGTGCGATACACAGTTTTCTAAATGGAGACACTGTAAACGTGTCTCCTGGGTATTATTATTTAGCTGATGCTTTTCTCCAAGGTGATTTACAGCTTTAGGTTTGTACTCTAAGCACCTTAAGCACCTTACCAATTACTTATCCACTTATACAGCAGGCTAATTTTTACTGTATCAATTCAGGGTAAGTACCTTGATCAAGAGTAGTACAGCAGGAAGGGATTCAGACCTGGGTTCCTGAGTTTGTCCGGAGACAGCAATTACCACTTGATCACCTGCTGAAAAAATGTCCTTACCGGATTTTGTCCACAGCGTTTCACAGTTTACCACAGTAAACATTGCTAAGGAGACACTATAATTGCTTTTCTTTGGTCCAGTCAGCTGCTATAAAGCAGAACTTTCTCTTTTCCTTGTAGGTTGAGGGACCGAGCGCAATCTCCGATGAATCAGTCCACCATCGAAACGGCCAAAGCCTCCAGCAAGATGAATTCACTTTCGTTGGATCCAACGTGGGACTCCCTGCTGGCACAAAACAGATCAGCTCGAACTAATTTGATTCATTTAGATGTGTGGCTCATAATTAAATCACAGAAAGGCAGCATCAAAACCATCCAAATGACATGCATGTTGAATTAACCTACTGCAAGGACAAAATGTAAATGGTAAAACGTAAAGCTGTGAATGGCAGTCATTTTTTTGGACTCAGAGTATATTTGGATTATTTACAGACGTACGTGTTCAAAGCACACATGCGCTGGAGGAAAATATAAACTGGTTGAGCATTAAATGTTGCTCACAACAGTGCATCCTGTTTATGTGGTGATGTTTTAATAACTGGTCAGAAATAAAAAAAAGAACCATTAAGGGCAACTCATTACATGCTTCAGAAAGCCCAACATGGGGAGAAGGTCAAACAGATAGAGCCTTCATTAGTGGTGGGTAAACCTTTGATGATCGTCCCACTGAGATGTGATGAGCTACATATGGATTTTTTTTTTTGTTAGTCATAAAATAATTGCATTAATATGCTGAGACACTGAAGGGTGAAAATATCAAAGCAAAAAAAACGAGAGAGAGAGAAGAATCAATTATGAAATTCCGTTGCTTCGCCCCGCGGAGATCGCTGTTTAAATCCGTTTTGATTCGATGCCGTCCCATGTCTGCGTCCTGCAGTTGCGCTCATCCATTTGAAAGACATCTGAAGCGTCTGCACGGAGGCGCGGTTTAATAGCCCATTAGCGGGGCCTCTGCCCCCCGTCCTCACACGGACGCGTGGCCGCCTGCAAGACTCCTCCATAAGCCTGGTGATAAAGCAGCTTTGCTGACAAGGGTGAAGGAATAGATTATCGACAATCGAGACATAAAGCCTCCTCTGTGGAGAAGAGAATCAAAGGCCTCCTGTTCTCCAGCATGCCGTTTCACTCCTCCGCAACGACCAACTCAGCCATTTAACTGAGTCTTTGAGGAGAATTTCAACAGTTCAGGAGTATTCTTATGGTCGAAGGGATTTGAAACACGTCGGCTGCAAACAGGTCGCCAACGTGTGGAGAACTGGATCACACGAGTCGCGCACTAAACGCGGAGTGATCTTTCGCTTTAGGAGAACACGGCATCAGCAGATGAGGGATCTTCAGTGCATTCAAGTGAGACATTAGCATTTAATGGAAAAATAATTCCCGGACCGCAAAGTACTGAGAGAATGGCTCAGGTTTGTGACAAATTCCTGGTTCTTCTCACAACAGGACACAGTGTGTGCATGTGTGCTATACTTCAGCTGCACGGCACAAAGTTGATGCACCCAATACACACCTCTACGTGACAGACTGGGAGATGCAGATCATTGCCGCTGCCCAGCATCGCGAGAGAGTATTGCCCCCCATATTGCTTGCCCGGGAAAAAAATCAAAATTCAAAAGTACGGTTTCTAGTGAATGTCTATCACCAGCTCACCATCGAAAAGTTGAAAAATGGCAAGTCGAACCATCGTAGATCGGGGACCACCTGTACTGATGTTGCTGTCAAGTGACATTGAGTCGATGTTCACTGCTGCTGAACACATACAAAGCTGTTCCAAAAAGTTCTGTCCTCCGCTTGTGTCTTCGGTACTGAAAGGGGTGTGTCAAATGTCACTGTGATCGAGTCCATCCATCTGGTTGATGCTTGTGCTCTTCTTCTTTTTCCTCCAAATTTTCCACTTAGCACTTTTTGTTAGAGTCCAACTTCTCTCGATGCGTCCAAAGTACGACGACCTCGGCCTCATCATTTATGCTTCCAATAAGAGTTTGATGCAGTTTGATGTGATCAAACAGCAGTGTCGAAAAGGGTCCATGTTTTTCCTGCCCTGCTTCTTCAACGTCCTCATGGCGAAAGACCCCTTACAGTGCAAAAAGCAAACATTTCTGGAACAATTCTAACCTTCATTCCTGAGGACATGTCAGCACATTTGAGGACCTCCTCCTGACCTTTTATTGCAGCTTTTCCAACTGCTAGTCTTTGGCCTATCTCCTGACTGCAAGATCCCAAAAAGCAAAAGTTGTCAATGACTTCTATGTCTTCACCATCGGCATTAAATTTCTCTGCTGTTTCTGTTGTCACGACTGCAGTTTTGATCCCATTTCACTGCTGGGCTATTTCAAATAGGGTTTGAAGGTCTTCATCCTGTACGATTAGTGCAGCATCATCTGCATATCAAAACCTGTCACAAAATTCGTACAGAAGGATTAAATACAGGCTGTTACATGTATAATAGTTAAAAATTCACACACTAACACTTCTTGAACAGACAAAAAAAGATAATAATTGACCAGACACTTCATGATATTGCCGAAAACGTCAAATACAGAATTTATGCAGCAGAAAACACTAATGACATAATATCAACCTTTTCGACCATCATTGTATTTCGCTATATTTGAAGATGTGCATTGTGAGAAATCCATATTGTTTCCATCAATTTATATGAACATTGCTAATATTCTGCTTGCCATCTTACGGAAAACAAGTGCAACCCCTTGCCATGTTGGCCCTGTAACTAGTTCTGGACATGAGCATCTGCTCATTAAATAAATAATAATTCTGATATTAATAAGAACAACACTGGTGGTCTCAGGCTGTATCTGCTCAGCTCTGAAGAGCACTTGGAGAGAATTTCCTCTGAAAGCATTTTACAAGTTGCTTATAGGAACAACTGCATCATTATTCAGAGCAATACTCATTTGTTATGGAATATTTTTTGTTGCATACACAATCAGAATTACAGTGAAACGGTTTCTGGGTGTGAAGAATTTGCAGGATAACTGATGGTCAGGATGGATTTTAACCTTCTGACATCCAACATGCCACAGTAGGTTATTTTGCTCTGCTGGAAAAACAGCCAAATCTTTAGAAAATAATTGCATACACATAGACCATTTTCTCTAACAATACAAAATTCTAAGATTAAAGGTATTAAAAAGCTTCCGATATTCTAATATGCTGATCCCCCAGAGAATATGGTCCAAGCAAAACAAAAATTCAGTACAGCTATATGAAAATTGTCTCTCATACTTAGTCTTTCGGTCCATATAGTGAAATGTCAGTCTGTTGTACCTTTTTAACATTAAACCAGATTTGACTCACTCGCTGCTTGAGCTCATGGTGTGAGGCATTTTTGGCGCAAATCATGTTCCAGCTGTTTCAGTGCAAGCTGAAACTTGTTTGACCGGGTGGTGCCAATCCAGCTGTTTTCATGCCAGATCTAGTGACTTAACATCCAGAATTACTTCTCCATAAATAATACAGTAACTTTTACAGTATTATTGATATATTAATATTGTGTTATTATTATATTTACAGGTGGTCCCCGATTTATGATGGGGTTACGTTCCGCGAAATCCAATGGAAGTCGGAAATATCGTAAGTCGAAAATACATTTAGTACACCTAATGCACACCTTTTTGTGACAGACTGGGAGATGCCGATCGCTGCCGCTTGGCAGCATTGCAAGAGAGCATCGCACCCCATATTGCTTGCCCCGGAAAAAAATCAAATTTCAAAATTCAAAGTACAGTTGTTACTGAATGTCTATCACCAGCTCACCATTGTCAAGTCAAAAAATCGTAATTCGAACCATCGTAAATCAGGGACCACCCGTATTCTTTTAACTATCTGGCAATAATAACAATCAGAAATATGGTAAAAACACAGTGGTGTAATTGTTTCAATGCTCACAATGTATTTTTGGCATTTTTAGAAACAGCTTTGGGGCTCCATCAGCACATTAGTTTTTTCGATGAGAAACAATGCGGCTTTGACCTCCGTACAAGAGTCTCCCACCTAACACATTGACTTACGAGATTGAATTATTCCTGATATGCTATGAAAACCTGTACTCTTCATGACCATGCAGACTTTTGCTTCCATAGAAGAGGGACTTAAACTCCCTGTCCAAAGAGCTCAGCTTTATTACATGCAACAATAGCTGCTGTGACATTAATAAGGGAGTATCGTGGATGGGAGTTGGGGGACAGAAACAGAAATTCAATAACATGACTGGAACATGGGCGGGGGCTCCAAAGTCGTTTTCAGAACAATTAATTAACTCGGCATCCTGGACAGCTCCTTGTTGTCTTCAGTAAAGCACAATATCGCAGAGGGACTTCATTAAACAGGACATTAGGAGCGACACAGCCAGACAGTGGCGGGATCGATGGGCCAACCCACACGGCAGCTACCCACGTGTATCTAGAACGTGGCCCAACTCCTCATGTTAGTGAACCTCACATTGAGAGGGAGGTAATTAGAAGGCTTGAGGAAATCACGTTTGAATACGGATTTGGTTGAAGAGGCTAAAACATTGACCCCCTCCATCCCCCCGTCTTCCTTCAGATTAGCAGGACCTAAGAGGAATGACTTAGATCAATCAGTCACAGATTGAGCGTAGTATAATTCGTTTTTACGACCAAGTTGCGACGAGGTACTGAGCAGATAACGTTCTGGGGGAATTGAGACAGAAATTAATAGAAAATGAAAACTGAATCTTAATCGCACCAGTAAAATGGTCAGGTATTTCAGAAAATAAAAGAGCAGTTTGATAAAAGCAGTACCAAATCAGCAATAATAATAATAATAATAATAATAATAAAAGTTATTTTGTACGTATTTTAAAATCCTTTACGCTTTTCTTTTAATGCATATAAAAAGAAACATTATAAGGCTGCTAGTTTGCTGAGGACATTGAGGACTGAGATCAGATTAGCTGCTGCTTTTCCTGTCCCTGGTGAACTGGCCTGTCTGGGCCTTCGGTGAGACCTGAACGAGCTTTTCTGTTCTTGATGCCGAACCCACTCATGTCAAAAATGAATGACGATAACTGACCGCCTGGTAGCTTGCCATACCGCATCCCAGGCACATGTCATTTGTTAGAGCAGGATGTGCTTTAGAGAGGACTTCAGCGATACAGGAATATGATCTCAATGTGTTTTCAGCTGTTGACAGTCTTTTATTAAGGACTGAAAGAAGATCTCATGTATGCTTTTGTAGAAATGTCCTTAGGAAATTTTGCTGTACTTGTAATTAGAGATTATTACTCATTGTTTAATAAGCAAGAGAGCTACTGATGTACCTTGTTTGACTTTAAGTGTATTTATGCTCCTTTCTTGCATGGTTCCCTTTCTCTGAGGTGGAATACAGAATATTATCTGGCACGAGCAGAAAGTTCCAAATTGTTTCAACAAGGATGAGTTGTCTTTTCCTAACTGAAAACATTTTCCTTTTGTTTGAGAGTCATAACTCATGCCATGGATGTTTTTTTCCCCTTGGTTTTCTGTCAGGAGCCTATTCCACACGTATACTTGCGTTGTGTGCCATTGTGAAAGGCACAATTGCCACTCCTCTTGTTTTACCAAGGATTGCAGAACAACGCTGAGGTGTTTCGCATCCAAAACCAGTTGCCTCATCAGTTCGGCTAAAAGAGGGGGCAGCAGAAACAGAGGTGATCTCAGGGTATGCGGACGCAGACCTGAGCTATGTGATGCGGAGGGAAAGCGATATTGAGAGTCAGATGAGTGTCTAATGGGAAGGTACTAGTTTGAGAATGGGGCAAAGGGAGATGGTTTTGTTCTTTCTGGTGTAAAGAGGTACATTGGGCACGACGGTGGCTCTACCGTTGGTTCTCACAGAGTTCTTATTAAGCCCCTGGGCTTTGGGATGGTGGCCACGACTCCCTGCATATGGTTCCCATGCATTATTCCAGGCCACGGCGACAGAGTCATTGTTGAACGGTCATGTGGCAAGGCAGCAGCCCCTTGTTGTCGAGATCAGACAAAGCCTTTCATGTCCCTTCCTTTGCTGAAGCAACCCACCCACTTCCAAAATTCATTTCTGGGCCCCCAAACTGCCTGTTGGAAACGAGTGGCGTGGAAATTAAAAAGGCGGCGGGCGACAAACAGGATTACACGCTGGTCGCACCTGACTGCCGCAACGACGGCGGCGAGGAGGAGAAGATCCACACGCGGCACAGACAGCACAGCGGGCCTCGACGGACAGATTAGCCTCTGCTTCCCGTCTGTCCACAGGTGTGCACTGGAGAGCTGATTTTCGGCAATTAATTCATGCCCCCCGCCCAACCCCACCCGGGGAGCACGCTATTGTTTTACAGCTGGTGAGGGGCTGCAGGGCTGGTCGGAGCTGTTGAATGGCTTTAATTTATTGGAAAAAGTCAAAAAAGGACACATATCTGTGGTAAGAGCCGTGCTGGGCTTTCATGCGGACATGTTAAAGCGCCCCCTGGGAATTGGAGGGAAAACAAAGAAACAAATAGAGCAACCAATCGCAGCCGGCGACTGACTTCCAACAGCACAAAAGCATTTGGTTAGTGAATTTGGGTGGTTTTTGATTTAAATGATGTGGTTTTGTGATAGTAAGAAGGGAAAACACACAGAGAAATACACACAAACTGAGACAAAGGTGCCCGTTCACCAGATTTTAGATTCTCTCCCATAGTTTCCACCAAATGAATTTGACAGAGGGCTTTGATGAACAAAAGTTGCGTGCATGCCTAATAAGTTTGCTGAGCTGCATGCCGTAAGTTGTACGCCATAGAAGAACATGCTTTTATCGCATCAATTCCGTTACCCGCGTGGCGCGGCTAGCTCGCCGCACCTGGCTGCACTTTGATTCAGCTGCCGAAAGGGAGCATGTGTGCTGGGATGGAATTGTTTCATCACTCCCCCTGTGATTGCCGATTTATTCATTTTAATAATGGAAGAGGGCTCCGAGGCCCAGGGAGTCAGCTCCGCGCGGTGACAGCCTTTGAGTGACAATTGGCTGTCAAAGGTGTTTGCAGATAACAGGGGCCCCAAGTTGGCATCTGGGAGACACTCTAGAATTCCTTTTGTTCATCGTCTTTGCTGCGACGTGGCGACAAAGCTAGGCCTTTCTCAAACCGTAGGCGGGACATTCTCTGCGACCCTGGGGAAAATTCTCCTTCCCATCACAGCCGCCCCATATTCACAAGTTAAATAACCTACTGGTAATGATTGAGTATGACACATCTCTTCAGCAGATTCCATGTTCAGAAGATCATAGCTGGTCAGCCATCCAGTTCCAGTTGGTCTCTGTGTTAAGATTGAAGTGTGCCTGTCTGCAGGACAGTCCAAAACTATGGAGGGAACAAACGGTATGGAGAACCTAATGAAGAGTGGCAGACGAAGAGATGAAAGCGTACGGAAATACAAGCTATTGCCAAGAAAAGCTATTTGGACATCTCCTCTGTGATCAGATCTTGGACTGTATTCAGGTTACAGCATTTTATCAAAGAACTTGTCAAACACCCAAGACTTTACCACAAACATAGCCACAGGTATAACAATCTATACCCATGATATATCAGTCACACCCCAGACTACACCCCAGCAGATCAGCAAAGCACACCTGCAAGGAGTTAAATGCAAGTATAAAGGAGCAAGAGCACCCGACTCAACTCATGGAATCTCACTGAGACAACTGTCTTACCTGCATTAGCGCTTGACTCCTGCTTCTGACCCCTGCGGTTTCGACCTTTGCCTGAGCCTTCGAATGGGATTTTGGATTTGCACCAGGGGCGACGTTTGCACACTTGGCTTTGACCCTCGCTCTGCTCTTCGACCTGGTGTTTGGATTTCCCCTACACAACGAAGCAACCACTGTAAATAGAAGACACACTTAGGTCCAACTTCTCGCCTCTCTGCTTCCTCTGTGCAATACAGTATCACACAGAGACAATTTGCAAAGATGCTCTAAACGAAGCACATCATAGAGAACAGTTTTTTTTAAAATATTTTTATAGATTGACAAAGAAACATTTGTCTATGAAATCATAAAGAGTGAAATGAAGTTGCTCAGCAGGGGACAAGTAGTAGAACTGAAAGCGATCAATCTCGATACAGGGGTATCTGATGTTATGATGACGGCTGAAATCCTTGTGCAATTTAGTTGCAAACATGTTCTATGTCTATGAAGAAGTGTTAGCCTTGGTGGAAGATGCACTTTTCTAAACCTGAACTGGTTCTTAATGTCCATGAGACTCAATGCTTACTTCCTAAACACAAATCACTCCATACTGTTCTCAGTATTGAAAACATGAAGAGGACAATTCACAAGTGACACCGTAATAGATAATACATTCTTCTTTAATTCATTATGCAAGACCTGAGACCAGGGCTTGAATAGTTGTATGCCTGGTGGCATGATCTTAGAGCTACCCCCTACAAACTGTATGTTATAGGTTTGAAGCCCTGAGAAGCAACATACATAGGATGTTTATTAACCTCACATTTATTCATTTAGCTGATGCTCTTCTCCAAAGCAACTTACAATTGTTTAGCCGTTAAAAGAGCTGGATAATTTTACTGGAACAATTCAGGACAAGTACCTTACTCATGGGTACCATAGACAGAGGTGAGATTTAAACCGGTGACTTTTGGGTCAAAAGGCAGCAGGTCTAACCACCACACTACCAGCTATCTTTAAACTTGTGTTCTTATCGTGAAAACACTGACTCATTGAGTCTTACTGATGCTGAAACCACCTTTTATAGAGTAACAGGCAGCATAATGTTACCATTGAATGTTCCAGCTTGGAAAAACCTGCTCCTACTTTTACAGGCTTTATTAAGGTACTTGACCTTGCAATAAGACTGATGCAGTAAAAATACCATGGTTTAGAAATTTGTGAATTGTTGCAATGAAAAGCATAGTTAGAACTTCAATTTTCTTGGACAAAGGAGTTAGATAAATAAAGAGCATCAGTAAGGTGTAAAAATATTGTTCACTGCAGGCTGTTGACATCATCCTTGATGTCTCCTTTCTCTTAACTGCTTCTCCCTTTAACGCCTTCTTGGAGGTCACCTGTTTTAATGTTGTGTGACTGTGTTTTTTGTGCTTTCAGATGACACCTTTGCAGCAGAGGAGAGCAGGCTCGGAGACTTATGACAGGCATTGCACTGTCCCTTGTTCCCATCTGTGGGTGTATGAGACTGAGTGACTTACCAGCCAGTATCGGGCCTGACAAAACAGCTACAGCACTTCAGATCAAAGTGCTTGGCATTCGCTGCAGTCTTTTATGTGCTCTTTCCGAAATGCTCCTCGGAAGGTCCTCGCTCGTTGAGTAGATGCGGAAGTAAGATCTGGGAGGGGATGGGTTTTTGTTTTTCAAATGTACCTTTATTCTCCCTTGGAGAAAAACAGTTCAGCGTGCATTATACCTTAATTTTTAATAGAGGGTTCATATTTGGAAAGAGCCTTGAGTTAATTTGCAGATTGCGAGCATAGAGTTATGAAAGCTGTTTGCTTTGGACGTACGAGGCATGTAACTGTTTGGTGCCCGGTGCCCCCTATCAAACTCACCCTCTTATTTTCAGCAGAGTGTATTGAATCGATATGTTACATAAAACTCCTTCTGATGTGGAGAAACCAAAGACAACAAAAACAATGACTAAATCCCAGATTTCGAGAGTGGCTCCTTTATCAGTATTTATATGTTCCAATTTCCACATTTGTTTACCACAGGAGACACGGCGGGAGGCGAAACAACAGAAAGCGGATGTTTAGAGTGGAGCAGATCTCCTGAGATGGAGCCTAAATATCGCCTTATTTGTTTGGACAGTACTGCTGAAAAAAAGCAGCAAAATTACTTCTCATCCTCTATTTTTTACTGAAATACTGCATTATAAGCAGTAGGCAAAGCGGTAATGAACGGTGCAATAATATACTGTTACTTAACCGGCTGTTTGGCCTTCGTACCATAATAACATGTTTGGGTACAGTTTCGTGAAAATTTTGTTTCAGAGCATGTTCATTTCAATATTAAAAACATCTCATATAGCCAGCATGCCACTGATTTAAATATGAACCACTTAGTCATTATGTTCACTCTGCTTAGTATTCGAGATGTTGCCTCCTGCATCTCTTTGGAATGCTTTGTATTTTCTTTTTGATGCATATCGTCCATTTGTAAATGCATATTCTATGAATTAAATCATTCACCCAGCACAAGTGTTGAGGAAATTATCCTTGAAGCATTGACAGGCCATGCTGGAATGTGAAATCTACGTGCAGGACAAAACTGAATTGTTCATGTTGTGGAACCCGCAAAAAAAAAAAAAAAAAATTAAGAAAAATATTTGTGCTTTGTTCTGGTGGCGAAGGTAATTTCAGATGGGCCTCTGTCTTCTTGTGACTTCAAAGGAACATCCCAGAGATTGTATATTCCCAGGGTTCGATGAAAGTCTTTGATGGATGTTGGAACATGTGGAAATTTTTACACGTCGAAGTTTTTGGCCAATTTCTCGGGTCAAATTTCTGAGGTCAGTCCTGGGAGCTGGGCAGGTGAGAGTAATGCTTCTCACCACTGGGAAAATACAATAGGATTAATAGTTAATGGTGCATGGCATTTTGGTCTGACTACTCCTCACAGTATATCACAAACAGAAGACCTAACATCACCCTGGATGCCATAAATATCTCCGTTACACTGGAGTCAAAAAGGAAAAATAAAAAGTTCTCTTTAAACGCTAAATATCGAGCTTCATTTGCATTGAGCGGACAGTTCAAAGGAAAGAAATGAATATGAATATATCTATGTGCATTATACGTGTGGCCTCATATAACGTTTCATTGTGTTTTTGAGCAGAAGTTTCACATTCTGTATTGAAATGCAAGCGATAGCAAGCTGAAACCAAAATACAGGCACAAGACGAAAAATAAAAGCACTATATTTAATATTCCATGCAGGTCTGTAGAAATCGTTCATTATTGATTTTGGGATGAGTGCTTGCTGCAGTTTCTGAAGGTTATGAGTCTGTGTGCACCTCTTCTAATTTAATAACACCATGATGATATTGTGTTAGGACTGCATATCTGCTCTGCAGATAAGAACTTTCATTCTCTACTGAACTCGAATCAGACGCATGCATGCGCACACACACCCACACATACATGAAGTGCACACAGGAATCAGACTTCTTTTTGAGTAGGTTGTTTGTTTTATGGAATAAAGATACTAAAAATAAACCCTCTGTAAGTGATCACATTCATCTCTACAAGTGCCAAATCTTGTAAATGTTCAGCAAGTCAGAAGTACACATATTTTGCTGGAACTTCCCTTCTCCCAGAATGCACTGCTAGAGTTTATGATATCAAAGGCTTTGACCAAACTCTGCTTCAGTTTTTGGCTGTATTTCATCAGATACATGTAAAATATTGAGCTGTGTTTCAATAAAAAAGCTCTACAGGTTGATATAACTGAAGGTATATTTTAATATATAATAAGATATATTATGTAGGGTGGCAAGTAGTGCTGCTGTCTCACAGCACCTGGCTGGTGCGAGAGGACGTAGGTTCAATCCCTGCTCAGTCTGTGTGGAGTTTGCATGTTCCCCCCTGTGTCTGCATGGCTTTCCTCCGGGTGCTCTGGTTTCCTCCCACAGTCCAAAGACATGCTGTTCAGGTTCACCCATAGTGGGTGAGTGACAGAGAGAGTGTGTTCCACTGATGTACTGTATGAATGAGTGACCCAGTGTAAGTAGTGTACCTAGCAGTGTAAGTCACCGTGGTAAATAAGATGTGTGGACTCATAACACTACATAGAGTTCATTGGAAGTCGCTTTGGAGAAAAGCGTCTCCTAAATAAATGTAATGTATAACTTGTCACAGAAAAATTATTTTGAGATACTCCTGGTTGTATGATCTAAAGTGCTGGCCTGCTTTAGGTCAGACGTATAGAGTGTGCAACAGCAGCAGCCTGCTGCAACTTGAACCTGAAACCTTTGGTTAAACAGTACACCACATCGCTTTCCATCTGTGCCCTGTACTTCCCACATATTGGCCAGTTGCTGTCACACATATTGAGTGGTTAGCTGAACTAAGAGAAAATCTTTTCAAAATGGAAAAATAACATCTAACAAATATAAGAGATTTGTGGCCAAAATTATGACTAAAGCACAATTAAATGGTGGGAGAGAAAAGAAAAATAATATCAGTAGGTTCAAGAATGTGTCAGTACTGCTGCCTGAGGAGAAGGAGACTGTTTTTACCATCCTCTTCAACTTCTTATTCACAAATGATCACACTCTTTGCCTAATTTCAGTCAAGTTTTACTGAGGTAACCAGCCAGCAGGTATGTATAATTAGTTTTGGGAGTGTTCGGCTCTGTTGGTATGCCCTTTGGTATGAAAGCTGCACCGCTTCCTTTCACAGAGTGCAAATGCCAGAAGAACCTACTGACCTGGTCCAAACTGAAGAAACAAATACACCAAGATACTAAAATATTTTCTGAATTTGAAGTATGACTTCAAGCTGTTTAATTGTGCAGATAAATATGAAACCAGTAAGTGAAAATTGGTGTACTTTTTCCCTATTGTATTATGTGATATTTTTAATGCTTTATTTTAATACTGTGCTAATGAAGTGATAGAATAGTGGTAGCAGGTTGTGCAGGAAAAGGTAAATAATGGCTTATTTGCAGACTTGCTGCCTGATTAATTTCTTTAAGTGAGATCTAAGTTAAATTTGTTAAGACAGGTATTGTAATTGCTTGCTCTGTGGACTCTAAAGAAAGGGGTATGTTTTAGGGTCCATAGTGATTAGGACTGTCACCTTGCTCAAATCCCCCTCAGGCTGCAGTACCCTAAATCAAAGTGTTTAAAACTGATACATTCTTGGATCATCTGATGTCTAAGTGGCCTTAGAGAAATAAGTCAGACGAATAAAGATTACTAATAAGGACACTAGGTTCTGTTAGAGTACAGTGGGTTTAGTCATTCCCTGCTGTGTAGCGGGTCAGGGGATCAAGTCCTGCTTGGGGTGCCTTGCAATGGACTGGCGTCCCCTCCAGGGTGTTTCCTTTCCTCCCTCAGCCTTGTGCCCTGTATTTCTAGGATAGGCTCCAGCTAGTTGCAACCCTGCTCGAGACAAGTGCTTATTGAAATTTGTTGGTTGGTTGTGTTAGACTCATTCATTTTAATTTCATATTTTTCTTCCATTTAATGCACTGTTATGGTGACAACAGTTATCAATGTGACATCCCAAAAGCTGTTTTGCTGTTGCATAGCTTACTGATCTGTGATATTACCTGAAGGCTCTACTTCCCCCACAATATGCACTTTTATCATTTGATTACATGGAAATAATAGCCAAAACTATTAAAAGTTAGGTCAGTATAAATTGCCAGTCAATATAAATTGTTTATCGACTACATCATTATGTCTGGACTTCAGTCTCCTTCATTATATTCACCTTTTATTACATTTTATCTCCTTTACAAGTTCTACTTTTCCACACAAGCCCCTTGAGAACATCACACGTTCCAAGGAGTGAAACATCAGATAGAGACATCTATGATTCGTCCGTAATTTCCGTCAGGGTGTAGCTATCTATCTGTTCTGGCATCTGAACTGTTGAATACAGTTTTATTTCCCTTCCATTCTATTCGCACACCCTGAGGAAAGAAACGTTAAGAAACATGGAAAAATGCATTCGTAGAGAATTCATAAAAATGAGAGCCTAGAAATGATAAACTGGTGTACTATATGTTTCTCTCAAGTTCTGTTTACTGAAGATGGTAGCAGCAGAGTAATTTCACGTCCCCAGTTGCAAATCAATAAAAGTTTAATATGTGAGGATAAATAAGTAGATTGGATACATATGTATATATTCTTAGAAAAAATATACTCAAACACAGCACACTACCAAGAGTTCAGGACACGGCCAAGCAATTATGAGTCTAATTTTTAATTATGGTACACAAACAGTTAGTAATAATGAATAATCTAAGCCCTGTGCCTGAATAATTGCTTCAGATTAACTGATGTGACCATTTGCACTTTGCAAAATTATTTCTCCACTTTACTGCATTTGCCTTGGTACTGATAAAGCATGTAGGAAATTTACTGAATTTTATCTTGAAGCCCCAGAAAAAAAGTACATTAATTACAACGAGTTGAAACTATCTTCACTGGTATCATCACAGGAAAAAGTGCTTAAAGTCACCTAATATAATTTTAAGATTTTTTGAATATGATATACAGGGCTTTTCGAAACAAAGAGGAGAATATCCAGTGTTTTAACAAAAACGTGAAAATTTAAATAAGAATTATAACTGAATTTATTTATTTATACTTGCTTGCAATCGAAAATCCAAAGAACTGAGCCCTGAGAAGGACCCTCCGTGTCTTGGTGAACATGCGGTTGAACCGGTAGAAGTTATTCATTTTTACTTCATTCAACAAGATGCAAAAAATACATTCACCCCCTCAGGTTCCCCAATGTATTCTGCTCTGATTCAATGGAAGGAATTGCTTTGTTTACCAAGTAAAGGCGAAATAATTCAGTTGCCAATTAAAACCACTCATCAACTCAGCCCACTCGCTTAACAAACTTCTTTATTACGAGTAATCCGCAGTGACGATTACAGAACCTTCCAGAAACCAATTACGAGGAGAAACACTCTGAGGATTGACTATTGAATTTGCAGGAAAAAGATTAAAAGAATGTTTGAATCACCCACTATGTGGGTGCGTCATGTACGTTAATATGTGTGTTAATGAGACATTTGTAATTCAAGTGGTTAAACTAATGCAATAGCAAAATTAATTCAATTCATTATAATTAAATTCCCATTCAGCCATTTTGGAATAATCTGGAAGTTTCTCCAGACCATGACTAGCAGGGGGGGCTTTTGCGGAAAGTGCACCGTGCAGTCATGGATGTGAAATATACTTGTGGCCTTCACCTCCAAACTTGTTAAAATGCAGCATAACTGACCACTGTGACTTTAGAAAGCTTTTGAAGGAGAAGTAAAGCAGCAAAACCAGCAAAGCTCTGCAATCATAAACCTGACTGAATTAAAAAAAAAATGACTGTGAATAGGGGGTGCGGTGGCGCAGTGGGTTGGACCGGCCCCTGCTCTCCAGTGGGTCTGGGGTTTGTGTCCCGCTTGGGGTGCCTTGCGATGGACTGGCGTCCCGTCCTGGTTGTGTCCCCTCCCCATCCGGCCTTAGGCCCTGTGTTGCCGGGTAGGCTCCGGTCCCCCACGACCCCATATGGGACAAGCAGTTCAGAAGATGTGTGTGACTGAGAATAAAAACGTTTTCTATGCTGCACAATCTTGTGTCTTGTTATTGATCACCAGCACTCAGGAACACCAGACACGAGCTGTGAACACTATGGAGGTAAATGATGTGAAGGTGGTCCCACAAACATGTTCTGCTTGGTATCTCTTCAAAGCAATCTATCTGCTTAATGTGGAAACGCACGTTTGCTCCGCTACAGACAAAAGTTATACAAAATTTGTAAGTGAGGAAAGCACAATTAAAACTAAACGATCTGGAAAACGTATCTGAAACTGATGAGGAGCAATACTGACTTTGCTGGATCTTTGGTAGCTCACAGCAGGTTGAAGGCCCCAATGAGCTTGTTACAACCATGCAGGCCAAAGGTACATCGGTCCATTAGCCTCTGACAGTCTGGCACAGAGCAGCATTGCTAGAAGCTACATGGAGGAGCTGTCTGTCTTCTCCGACTCCCTTCCTCTCGGCTCTCTGATGTCCTTGCCTTACTCTCCTTCTCCGACCAACAGACCTCTGAGGCGGTTGTTTTGATGGAAGCCTGCTCATGCTCACGAGTCTGTTGCTATGTCAGATCAAAGATGTTTCTTTAGTTTCTTCCCACATTTTTCAGTCCAACCCCCCTCCACTGTTGCTCACACACAAACACACATACATACACACTGTGTTACCTCACGCTTGCACCATGCGCTGTATCTCTGAGCAAAGCCTGCGTGCTCCAGCTCTAAAGAGAATGCATGAGGATGGGGAGGGTGGTAGGGGTCACTACTTTGGGAGCTGCGCAACTTTTAGCCCCATGATGCAGTAGGTACCGTGGTGCTGACCCCGAAAGTGGTGATGAAATCACAAACCAGAATGACAAACCTGGCCAGCCCTCCCTTAGCTGGGTTCTAACCGAACTGCAGTGAGAAAGTGATTACTGGCAAATGTAATTAAGGTGTTTTCAAAAATTAATTGAAATTGGAACTCATTAGCTTGAAACGGACGACGGTAGCCAGGAAGCTCTCGTTTCTCTTCTGAAAGAGTGTCAAGATGAGAGAGAGAGAAAGAGAGAGAGAAAAAAAAAAAGACAAAATGAGTTCCTGTTACTCAAAGCTGTATTAAAAGGACCGTCTTTAAAACGCTAAGCAGCAGAAAAACACTGCAGCCACCGAGCATGAATAAGCAGCTCATTCTGGGATTAATGAGGTATGGAAATACCAAGCAGATCAAACGCTATGTTACCGCGGTACTGT
Source organism: Scleropages formosus (assembly GCF_900964775.1). Lineage (NCBI taxonomy): Eukaryota > Metazoa > Chordata > Actinopteri > Osteoglossiformes > Osteoglossidae > Scleropages > Scleropages formosus. The sequence continues at coordinate 10,396,891 of NC_041830.1, read as the reverse complement.
TGTGCTGTATGATTAGTGCTCACCTCTGCATTGCAGCCCGGTAACAAAGACAGGAAAAAATAAAAACGGTCATCTCCTGAGATACACCCATTCCAGAAGTCAGTCTTATGAGGAGTTCCGTTCAACCCCCCCACCCCCCAGCTTACAAAGCATTTCTGATCAATTTCGGGGACCGACCTTGTATTTTACACTCCGGTTCTGTACATGTTTTTTTTTTAGTTATGCAATTATAGAAGTAATTGCAATAAATATTTATAAACATGATTTGTATTATATGCTTTATTAATTTTTGTAAATGTATAACTTTATTGCGGCATACCCCATAAAGTTTTTGCGGTAACAAGGCCGGACACAATGTTCGGCTTTTAGGACTGTGTCGGCACTAGAGAAATATAACACATACAAACGCACATTCACGCAGTATGGGCAGTTTTGAGTCACAAATCCATCTGAAATGCAAAGTCGAGTCACCTGGAGGAAGCCGATGCTGTTAAATATACGTGATAGCTACTAAAGAACTGAACGAGTGCAGGGCGAATGATAAACAGTATTACAGAATAATTAATAAAGGGAAACTGTCTTGCTTTCTTGTGTTATGATAACTAACGTTAACTATTGAAGTAATAATTTCTGTTTCGGTGGATGATATTTTTGCATAAGTAAGTGCTTTTCGGGGGGCTCAGGAACACATAAATGTTTTTACAACTGAAGATAATGGTATTTATGAAATAGAAAAATACACCTGATGAAGGGTTTTTCGGAACGTATCAGCTACGTAAGCCTGATGCAATTTTTAGCATGTTGCCTTTTTCCAAGGTTCAACAGCAGGACTCTCCCAAGAATCTAAAATAACATTGGACCCGGTTCCTCAACCACCTCCTGTCTACTTCAGAATTCCGTCAAATAATCTGCTGCGTGTAAGTTGGTTGTGGTCTAATTCCCAGTTTCTGCTGTCAGTACTCTCTCTCTCTTTACCAGTGCTAAATCATCCATGAATTTCACATTCCTCATGCATAATGGTCCCTTCTAAAGAGGTGTAAACTGAACTTAGTACACATTAAATGTAAATAAATCTCTGAAGAAGACACAAAAAAATTATAGGGACATAGAGCTTTTTGCTATATATGTATAAACAACACCACTAGTTACTATATACACACATAAATATGTACTCACATACCCACACACACATCCTAGCTCATTTCTAGTTAAGTAATTTTATGTGTCCAATTAATGCACAATGTTAAGTGAGGTGAGGTATAGATGTGCTGATACTTTAACACTGCTGTGCACTGGAGATGATTCACGGGGATGTGAGGGAGGCCGGAATCGATGCTCCCTGTATCAGTCTCTCGGAGGCGGTAATGCATTTCTTTTTTGGCCAGCACTACACCTTAAGTGCCTGCTCCTGGGCTTCGAGCGGCAGTGATACAAATGAAATGATAGAGCTTGGATGCCTGCTCATTAAATATGCAGTGGACGACGCAGGGCCCTTGTGCCATTTGGCCTGTGCCCTGGTATCACTGCTTGGCTTGGTTGGTGTCAACATTCCCCTTAACAGTTCCCTCCTGGGTAAAGAACATGCAAACAAGCGAAAAAAAAAAGAAAGAAAAAAGGAGAAATTGAACTTCATCATAATATGCCAATTTACATGTCTTGGTTGGCTCCCTAGTGCCAGCATTCTGGGGCCCTTTGGGCATTGGAATCATTACACACACTCTCCCTGTGCAAACTCATTTCAGTGCTTTGTTTGCAATGATGAATATTGACGGCTCACTTGCACGGACCTCAAACAGATCAACCCTTCTATCATAGACCTGTTATATTTAGCACCTCCTTCTCTGGCTTCAGCCCACATGTACCTACAGATGCCTTGAAGAAGACTTAGCAGTGCTTTGCGAATTTTCAGGGTCTGGTAAAAACCTGGCGGGTCTTTGTTTGACTTCTTGGATTGGTAGCACACTACAATCTTCAGGTGACATTACGGTGCATCCGAGAGGCTTTGCTGTGTCTTATTGATGCATGGGCCTCAGGGTATGCTCTCTTATACCATACTCTAAGGAACTGGCATGCACTAGGTGTGACAGTCTGGGAAAGTTAGTCTGTAGGTGTGACTGCATCTCTGGGACCAACGAAATGCTCTCTATGTGCATGTGTGTCTGCAGAGAAATCTTTTAGACAAAGTAAAGGATGATTTCTGTCCTCTGTAGAGGTCAGGAATTTTATCTGAACAGTTTGAGACAGTTTATTAAATCTGATGACCAGTGACGGACTGAACAAATATTAAAAGCGAAAGATGAACATGGTTTCTGTACTAATCTTCATTGATCTTATGAGTGAGTGGGCAGACCCACCCCTTTGTTCATTAAATACCTGACAGTTATATATTATTGCTTAAGCTAACTGGTCCACTTTGTTCGGTGGCACACGCGCATGTATTACGGACACTTTAGAGTCACCAATCCACCTTAGACATATAATCGGGGCACCCAAAGGAAACTGACACTTTGTTAAGTGAATGGTGTGTAATAGTTATGACAGAGCGGAATTTTATTCATTTCATGAAGTGTACGTAATAGCTAATGAAAACTACTTTGTTGCTTTTCTACTGCTGTAGCCCTGTATCTATGCATCCTATATTTTTAGGTTTTCAATTATATGCCACATACACAGCAGTGCATTCATACCTTGATCAAGGGTACTATATCAGGAACAGAAATTCGAACCTAGGACCTTCAGACTCAATATCAAGGGCACTAAGCATCACTCCACTTTCTGTCCAGAACAATCTATTCAGAAAAACTGGGCAGCAAGTCTTCTTAGGATGTACATCTGAATGGTGCATTTAAATCATACCTGCACAAGATACAAAAATTAGAGCAAAATTGTGCAAAAGGTGTGTTTGGACTTCTCTCGACACAGGTAGCTGCAGTACCGCTGAGCAAAGAACTTATCTCAAATTGTTCACGTAAAATTACCCAGCTGTGCAAATGGAGAAGTAGTTGTCAGAAGCTTAACATTGTAAGTTGCTTTGGAGAAAAACATCAGCTAAATGCATAAATGAAAGAAAGTTCCTGCAAGAATCTCTTTGGATAAATTCAAGCACAACTGGCAGCATTCGGACGTTCCAGGAGCTCAGTCAGTGTTTTAATTTATTTCATTTTGTATTTATTTATTATTTTTAGCCCCTAGAAGAATTATAGAATGAAGATTTACCGATTCGGTAATCCCAGGGTCAGAAAAGGTCTGATTCCAATGAAACCGCATGACAGTTAAGCAAATTCAACTAGTTTTCCCATTACATCTGCAGAATTCCTGATGCATAAAAAAGACAAGATCGGTTATGAACATGAATGTAGACCCAGTAGACTCTTGACATAAAACTGAAATATGCAAGATGTTTGTCATTCATTAAAATGATAAATGACAACCATGTCACCACGGACCCTTTGGAAATTAATTAGATGTTTCTAAACTTCTTTAACAAACTGCACACATTTTCCAATGCCACCATGGTAGGTTTGCTTTTAAGGACATCAGCAATCCCTCGCCTCTAACACAGCGATTTAGAAAGAACACAAATCATTTTCATTGTAATTCCTTGCAGACGGCAGTCTGGGTGGTTGCCTGACAAATTCTACACATTTTTGAAGTCGAGAAGGATTACTCTTTCGAGAGAGCATACTTGATGTTTTCACTATTAATTTCTAAGAGACATGTAACTCTCCATAGTTTCACAGTTATAGCCCTATGATACTGATCAATTTAGATTTTAATTGCTCTGGAAATATTTGTATTTTGTCCAAAGCTCTACATTGTTTTGCTCATTATCCATGCTCACAGTATACATTGTCAGAACCACTTGCCCCATACAGGGTCACAGGGAGCCAGAGCCTAACCCGGCAACACAGGGCGAAAGGCTGTAGGGGGAGGGGACACACCCAGGACGGGACGCCAGTCCATCACAAGGCACCCCAAGCAGGACTCAAACCCCAGACCCACCCGAGAGCAGGACACGATCCGACCCACTGTGCCACTACATCACTGCACTCCCTGCTCACAGTATAGTTCCAGAATAAATGGGCTTCAAAGTAAAAAAAATAAGGGAAGCCCTGCCTTTAATCACCTGTTAAACATGGAAAAAGCAGTTACTGTAGAGTCCTCAGCTGTGCAGAAACAAGTCAACCCCTTAAATGGAATTCATCACAGTTATATCTGAGCTGTATTAATAGCATTGTCCCCTCATCCTCCCTCCAGAAAAGTACAATCTGAGCACTTTCAGAGTGCATACATTGCATATTTGAAGAATGCTCATCTACTGCATCAAAAGGTCATGCACATTTTATGTCCAAATTTTTGAGCAATGGCTCTGTGGCCTTCTGGTCATGTTGAAAGGCTGGAGGACTTCACATTTTTAAAAAGGACATGCACTGGCTGCCTGCCTAGAGCTGAGACAAAAGAAGGTGGCCGATTTTATGATGGATCGTAGTTTTGTTTTGTTCATGCATTCGGCCGCTTCTCAGCACATACAGAGAACAGTGCACAAAACAGTGAAAAAGCTTTCTTTTGACTGTTTTTATATTGAAAGATGATATGCCATCTAGTTGTGGGTAACACCTGAGAAAAGTGCAAACATCAGTTATATACCCAAAGACACACAGACACAAAGCCCAGTCACAAAATATCCGCATCACATTTTAATTTTTGAAAAAAATATAGTGTGGATACTTTTTCACATAACCTTGTGTGTATATTGTCTCTGTGTGTGTCTGTGAATACGGTGAATACAGTATATGTCTACAAATGCACCATCATATTTTGGATGTGTTAATAGAAAAATGGATAATCTCAGAAAGGTTATAACACTTGGAATATTTGGACAAAAAACAAAACAAAAAAAAATGTTCAGTAACCACATGGATGAACTCAGTTCCAGTGACACTGGATAAATCCCTTTCAACCCTGAGGACACAAGTGGAGGGCAGAATATCCCGAAGGGACTGTATATGTGTGGTCAGTAAAAAGTTTATTTCAGCAGCCTGCATGGTCCTCAGATTTCGACCCAGTCAAGCACGTTTGAGTTGAGGTTGGAACAAGACATTTATAGCAAGAATGTGTGGCTGTAAAATCTGCAGTGTGTGGTCTCATCAAGTCAGTGTGAACCAAAATCCATAAGGGAGGTTTCCTGCACCTTGTTGAATCCAAAGATCTTTTAAAATTCATGTTCTGTTGGCTTAATTTTAAAATATATCGCTTTTAATTTAAAATAGAGTATATTTTAATATATATGTATATAATATACGTCATGGCTGGTTCCGGAAGGAAGCGGTGGACCCAAGTGCAGAACGGGATTCAGCGTTTATTCAGGAAAATCCAAGAGAGGTGGTCAAAGGGCAGGCAATCGGTCTTCGAGGTGCGAACGTAGTTACAGGGAGAATCCAAAAGGCAAGGTCGGTACACAGGCAAAAGGTCGATGATCATAAGGTGGTACAGGAACATAGAAGCAGGGGACGGGGTCGGGGAAGGCGTAAGGGATCAGGAAGGGGTAGAGCAAGAGGCTAGGAGGTCGCTAACAACGAGGCTGAACAAGCTTCCGCATCAGCTCCTGGTCTGACGCAGCCTTTTATACCCCAGTCTGGGCTGCGCCCCAGGTGTTCCACGTCGGCTCGAGGGTGCGGGCGTGGCAATATATGAAAATATATTTTTAAAGATCTATTTTTATATTTCTTAGTTTCTTTTAGTTTTGAGATCATTTGTTGTTTTAAGTGAGCGCCAATGGGATGTCCCCATTGTGATAGGTAAAGAAACGTGTGCGCAAATTAAATTTTAAAAAAATGTACCAATACCTGCCAGTAGACTGAAATCAATTAGCCTTTTCAAAAGTGCATCTTGGCAATAAGCAAAATCTGCGTAGCAAAGTAGAAGGTTTTCCTTCAGGTTTTGCCTGTGCCGTATAGTTGGAGTAAACACCCGGTAGATGTTACCCCACAAGTCTCTAACTCATTTATCACACATTAGCAGCAAGAAACGGCAAAGAAGAGTAAAATACGCATTCGGAGAAGGTGGAGCTCACGTTTGCAACAGGAGAAGGAAGGGGATGTATTGACAAACTGCGGCTACACTTTAACTCCCTACTTTACCCCAAGGTCTTAATTAGTTTAGATTATTCATGCATCACGGTAATTGACTGCTGTTGTTTCTCCTTTTCATCTATCATTTTACTGCCAAGAACCAACCACAGTGGAGACCTCATTTTAAATAATAATTATACGGAGGCCCAATTCCCATACTTTATTGTTTCTTCCTTCACCTCCTGTCAGCGAAGGCGATGAATGCGGCAATGTCCAGTTGTCAAGTTATTGTGCCACAAACAGCCCAGCATCCATCCCCAGTGACGTGTTAATATACTTATGTGACTCGATCTTATAATTTTTGAAATGCAAATAGCATGTTTAGTATTACCTACACTGTAAATAATTATGTGCTGTTTACCAGCAGTAAGCAATCCATCCATCAAACACCTAGACAAACCATATGACACCTTGCCTGCATGAATTATCTATTTAAGGATGTTAATGGGCTATTAAAGGAAAAAAAAAAAAGATCTAATTTTGTGTTTTGTCAAGGCTTTATTTGTTGACGCATTATTTGTTGTATTTATATGAAAACAGCTAAAACATATCTTTCCAAAAGCGTAAAATTAGTAGAACATCTTGATGGTCATTTAATCATTGCCATAGCATGTCTTCTGTGCTCTTTTCATACTGAAATATATGATATATTTATATTAAATGTATGCAGCAAATAGTGGCCATACTTAGGGTCACACTTGTGCCCATCTTTCTCTACTGGCACTTATGCCCATCGATGTCTGTGTGGATTTTCTCTCGGTGCTCTGGTTTCCTCCCACAGTCCAAAGACATGCTGTTAAGGTTCACCCATAGTGTGTGAGTGACAGAGAGAGAGTGTTCCTCTCATGTGTGGATGAGTGACCCAGTGTAAGTAGTGTATCTAGCAGTGTAAGTCACCACGGTGTGTGGGCTGGTAACACTACATAGAGTTCATTGGAAGTCACTTTAAAGAAAAGTGTCTAATAAATGTAAATCTTTATTTTTTGTTGCAGGGGTCTAAATACCGGTGATACAGAGAGATGGGAAGAGGCCACTTGGCACCACAAGAAAATTTTAACTTCCCAACTGGAGTAGAATTCATCTGGCAGGAAATATCCATCCCTCTAAGGATATAATTAGCAGCTTCCGCTGTTGCTTGGTAAGATGCATGCAACAAAAAGGCGTCGTAAGCGCCGGTCTTCGCAGGATCGCAGGCGCTCATAGAAGGGGCCAATTAACAAAACGTTCCCTTTCAAAGACCTACTTCTTATAACGGTAATCTGTTGTGTTCCTGCACGCCCTGCACCGGCGGTAAAGCTCAATGAGGTAAATGCACAATAATGCATTCAAATTATGTGGGAGGATAGCACGCAAGAAAGAGTAATTTGCTTCAGTGTTATCTTCTGCCTTTGAAAAGCGTGGCGTTTTCTGGGGAGCTTTGTTCTCCGTGTTAGAGGAGCCCATGGGCTTCTGGTTGAGAAGAACGTGCCGGCAAGGGTCTTGTTGGGGAACCGGCGAATCAGTGGGGCGGGGGGAGGAAATTCTTCTTCAAGGTCCATGAATTTAAAGATTTTTCCCATTACATTCAGAGGGCAATTCCTCCTGGAGGGGACGGCCGTGGATAGACAGAGAAAATGAAGTTTTTCGCAGACACTGGGAGCACACGCAATCGCCGCTTGCTCAAAAGTGGAAAAGCTGAGCTTGGTTAGTAGAAACACAGTGTCTTCCAATGACTCGGACCGGAAGCCTTTCCATTGTGATGTCTGCTTTTAAGGTGGCGTGGTGGCACTGTGGGCGTGGTGAGGTCCTGCTCTCTAGCAGGTCTGGGGTTCAAATCTTAAGCTTGGAGTTCCTTGCAAAAGACTGGCATCCCACACAATACAAAGTGCAATGAAAAACTACCGTAATACAGTGTAACAACAAAGACATCAAACTACAAAAAAAAAAAAACAAAGCTGGCAGCTGAGGAGAGGAAAACAAAAAAACTCTCATTGTGAAGAAGGGAAGAAAAATAAACCTCTCAGGATCCAACCTTTCATTTATCTGTAGAGCACAGCAACGTAACACTCTTTCCCACTCACGCACAGGCACTCATACAGTCACTCCCATACCTGCACACTATGGATGATTTTGAGTCAGCAGTTCACCTAAAAAACACCTTAGGAACGTGGGAGGAAATTTCTGCCTCCACAGGGAGAACATGCAAATTCCACACAGACCAGATTCCCGCAGATCCAAACACACATCACAGTGGCTGTGAGGCACCGACAAGAATTGACGGATTTCCATACAGTCCAAATTTCCGTTTAAGAACCTCAAACTAATTAACTAATTTACTGCAAAGAAATGCAGCCTGCATGACAAATTCCACACACTGTCGCTGCCGAAAGTGATCGATCTCATTGCCAGTTCGGTTCCGAGCTCCCGGGCTGAGTTGGCAGCTGCAGGTGGCGCACAGGGGAGGGATGATCATAGAACGCACACTCACCCTGGTACTCAACCCAGTGATGCCATTGCCAATGGCCAATGCGTTTCCCCTTCTGTTACGCTAAGGAGACGCGGTTGAAAGAGAAGGGGGGGTAGGCAGAATGCAAAGCGAGAGGGAGTGCGACTCTGAGTCATGTCTCTCCTGAAGAAATCCCGTTTGTTCTGCTGCGGAACAGAAAGTGTGGTCCCCCCGACACACACACTGATCCCAAGCACAGGCAGGGGGGCCCCCAGTATTTCACACAGGAGGAAGATCAACATAGTTTCACAGGGATCTGTCCTCGTTCCCCATTTCTTTTTCACCTGATCTCCCGAGGCAGCTGGTAGTATAGTTGTTAATGCGATACCTTTTGACCCAAAGGTTGTGGGTTTGAAGCCCCCCTCTGGCTGTAGTACCCTTCTGTAATATGCATACGCTGAGTTGCTCCACTAAAATGACTCAGTTGTGTAAACTGGTGAATTGCCGTAAGCGGCTTTAAAGGAAAGCCTCAGCGAAATGGGGGGAAGATTATATCCTCGATAATTTCTGACATTTCTTCAAAGCCAAAGAAGGAAATTTCTGTTAAATACACCAAATTCTATGTTGCTCACGAGAAAAAAAAAACATATTTTGCCGAATTTCTGGGTGGACCTCGGTGCAGTCACAGAAATCTTAATTTTATAGTTAATCTTGCAGTAATTGCTCAGTTGTACCTGGAGCGCTCATTGTGCTTTCATGCTCTGAAATAATGAGCAGAGTTCTGACATTTCGTATTCTTAAACACTTTTTCATGTTTTCCCCATTGTATCAAGATAAAAAGTACAAAGTCAGTCAGTGTGCAGTTTTTAGCATTTCCATTTTTTACTGTGTATTGGTTTTTAAGTAACATATTCTTAATTTAAATTTCTTATTTGTTTTTGTTCTCATGATGGAACAAATGCGACTTCCATCTACCCAGCCAATGTTACAAAGTACTTTTATATATATATAATCTGTCCTGGCTTTTACACATCTTAATCCACGAAGAAATCAATGGATGTCTGTATTATTAACATTTCATTGGTTTTTGACTTTGGGAAAAACGCAATTTTGGAGCTGCACGCACAAAAGTTACAGATAGACTGATTGGATCTTTGAATAAACGGTTATTATCACTGCATAAGGAAGATGACAGCGTGTTATTGAACGGCAGATGGAGTCGTGAACAATTTCACGGAGTTGTTTTTCATGACTTTCCTCTGCGGTGATTGATTATTTTAACACGTGTGAAGGTGTCTGTTGTCACATCGTCGGTAGAAATCAGAGCAAAATGAGATTCCACTGGGAAAGAAGAGAGACCCATTCATATACCATTATGTACACCTTTGATCTGCAGATGTTTATTCTGATGTTCCTCGATTACGGATCTGCTGTGGCTCGTTTTTTGTGGCATTGCGGTTTTTTTCACCCTCCTTTCAATTGTAAAATAGTCTGGGGTATTGTTATTTGTCTTTTTGATCTCCATGTTTTAGGAAGGTTTATAGGAATTTCTTGTCAGAAACGATTAGTGAGACAAGTTGCGATGTTGTGCCCCCCCCCCCAACCCCACACCCCCGCCATCTCAAGTGTTTTCTGAACTTGTGAACGTGTCCCTATTATGTCACTCTCAATTAGCGAAATGTCAGGCGACAAAATAAACAACCCTGACATATCAGTGAAGGACATCTTTAGCAAGTGTCAGGACTCGCATATGGTTTTTGACAGCGGCTCAAAGTGCTTTACTTCATTTCCTGCTCAAGTCAGAAAAAAATTAAATATAGGAAAATGGATGGTTTGTCGCTGAGTGACAGCTGGCATAAATATTCAATATATGTCACAAAGGGATGAGGAAACAAGAATGCTTACAAAGAGGATTTCACAGAGCGAGGCGCAATTTAACAAATTCATACTGCCGAACCCCTGATGGGGTCTTCGTGATATACTTATGTTTTCAGTACTGTGTTCTGGGTTTGAGAACAAAAGATTTTTTAAACATATTTCACACAAATAACTATACAGAGGGATTTTTGTTAATTACAGACATTGTGGTTAGGGCCTCCACCTTGCAGTTTAAGGTCCTTGGTTTGAATCTCCACATCTGGAGTAATACCCATGAACGGATATAGTAAAAATTACCTTAACGTGTCGATGAGTAAATTAAGGAAGTAGTTTAGTGTGCAAAACTACCAGTGTAAGTGGCCTTGGAAAAAAGCGGCAGCTAAGTAAAACAACACACACATACACACACACACACACACACACACACACACACACCTTCAGAGTCGCTTGTCCCATATGGGGTCATGGGGAACCGGAGCCTACCCGGCAACACAGGGCGTAAGGCCGGAGGGGGAGGGGACACACCCAGGACGGGACGCCAGTCCGTCGCAAGGTACCCCAAGCGGGACTCGAACCCCAGACCCACCGGACAGCAGGACTGTGGTCCAACCCACTGCGCCACCGCACCCCCTACAGTAAAACAACAACGAGAACAAAAATAATAATGATGATTATATTATATTATTGTTAATTCCTTGGCGTGTCCCCTCCCCCTCTGGCCTTACGTCCTGAGTTGCCGTTTAGGCTCCGGTTCCCCGCGACCCCGTATGGGACAAGCGGTTCCGACAATGTGTGCGTGTGTGTATTAATTAATGAATGTATTATATTTATTATTAATTAATTTATTTATATTATAGAAGTATAATACTATTATTCTAACAAAATAATACATAATATAATACTTTCTTCTTCTTCTTCTTCTTCTTCTTCTTATTATTATTATTATTATTATTATTATTTAGCCTAGAATCTGCCAAAAGATTAAATGTCTGTTTATACCTTGAAAACCCATGTGTGTTGCCATCGAGCTTTATACTGTGGTGAAATGTGACACGGATAAGTGCACCGCCAAAGTATCTATTTCATACCTTAGTGACATTTTCACATGTTATTTGGACACGTTTCAGCTGTAGGTCTATTTCACATCTTTGTGGGTTTTTCGTCTTGCTACGCTTCCCCCATGTTTTAACAAAATGAATGTGGCCGATGCCTGTTAGGCTCTCTGGGACCGGGTGGGATTAACGTTTTGGACTGTGGTTTCACAGTTCAGCACAATGACAGAATATGCGTTCGGCTGAAGCAATGTGCTAAATGTCACGTTTGGAAAATGAAGATGTTTCTCTCCTTTGTACGTTTCACACTTTTGTCCTCAGCACTGGCATCAGTGCGAAGGAGCAGCAACGACACCCACACAGAGGCCCACGTGAAAAGTGATTAAAATTAATTTGAAAATAATTGTTTGTTATGCACATGTTCTCTTCCCTGTACTTGCATGTATTTTGTAGTTTGAAAATAGTCTTTATTAATCTCACACCTTTGTCCAAGGCTACTTACAATGTTACATTGGTACACTACTTAAAGTGATTTACCCATTTATACAGCAGGGTCATTTTTACTGTATCAGTTAAGGATATGTTCCTTCATCAATGGTGCTAGAGCTGGAATGAGGATCGGTCCAGAGAACTGCCCACTCTATGCCACCTGATGCCCCACGCTTTTCTTCTATCCCAAATGGACGTTTAAGAGTATCAGTGGTATTTCAGTTTTAATAGTTATTAATAGCCACTTGTCAAGTGTAGGGTCGTGGTGGTCCAATGCCCATCTTGGGAATATATGGCGAGAGGCAGGATGCACATGGGAAAGAGCACCAGCCCATCACAGAGCAAACAGGTCTCATTCATTCACATGCACACACACACACACACACACACACACACACACACACACACACACACACACACAAACACACACACACTCACTTGGACTAAGGGCAACTGGAGCCACTAATTCCCTGAAACACATATCTTTGGAGTGTGAAACTCATGCGAACACGGTGAGAACAGTAGGAACTCAAAATAGGATGAACTGGATTTGAACCCAACTGCTGGAATTTAACCTCAAGAATAAAAAAATCCCATTGGCAAGTTTCCTTTGTTAAGAAAGCTTTTTCTGAATCAATTAATAAACTCCACAATCATTTTTGTACAGATAAAAAATAAGGCAGGTTTACTGTGCTTTGTACTGAGCCAATATCTCAGTAACACAGACACCACAATATGGAATACACTCGAGCTTTGTGTCCAGGTTAATTAGATAAACTAATTTTTTTATAATGGTTTCCTGACCCTGGCACCACTTGCACTTGGCTCTGGTGCTTGAGAGATATTCCTCCAATTAGCTGATGGTACTCACAGAGTGCCAATTATTATCATATTTTTTATTTATTCATTTAGCTCATACTTTTCTCCAAAATTACTTAAAAAAAACTGCAGTGATACTTACCATTATTTTCCTGTTTAGACATCTATACAGCAATTTAAGGTAAGTACCGCGATCAAGGGCGCTACAGCAGGTGGTGGGATTCAAACCTAGCCTTTTGAATTTGCGGTGGCAACTGTAACCACTACACCCCCTGCAGGTCCCAATATGAACTGGAGAGATGCTGGAACCTGTTGTTTTTAGCACATTTTTTTTTCCATCGTGCAAAGCAGAATATTGAGAGTTCCAGTGAACTCTTGGTTTTGAGGCGATTGCTTTCATAAAAGGAGTTTTCTTTCATTTCCTTGTTTTCTTTGTATTGATGCGAGAAACACCAGAAAATCCTGATTTGGGAATGGGGGTATTCGGTTCTTCAGTCATTTTGCCAACTTCTCTGAGTCAGTGGAGCAGTTTTGTTTTTTTGATGAAATTCAGGGCAAACCCCATCCACCCACACAATAGAGGTGGGGAAATGGAAAAAAAAAAAAAAAAACTGAAATTTATGCCATTGGCATGATAATGGGAGGCTTTCCATCAGCCTGAATTTGGCAGGCGCTGTGGCCTGGATGTTTAGTCTTTTTTTTCAAAGTGGCACAAAAGAAAAAAAAAAAAACTATGAAATGCTGCCTTGCCGATGGAGGAAAGCAGGGCTGTGAAAAATAATATTTGCAAAAAGGCCAAATAGGCAAGGCTGGGGGGTTAAGATACCTCCAGCACGCTCCAAAGGTGGTTTCTATGTGTACACATCTAGTTCAAAGCAAAGTCCAATACGCATTTGCATTTATATTAATTAATTTGATCACACTCCCAAGTCATGTACAACTCAAAGTAAGTAGAAATATATTTCACAACAAAGATTTTAAGACATAGACCCAGGATTATCAAAGTAAAGGTTTTGTTTTTTGATTCCACCATGTTGCTGGTTCACATCACAAGTAGATACCTGCAGAAGTGACATTCAAATAGTAAATATATAGCTGATCATAGCAGATGGTATTGGACCCAGTAATGTAGCTGCCAGCAGTTCAGGAGAGTAGTGGGTATGAAACAAACGGGTTTCAGACCCTGTTTGAATACTGAGAGGGATTCAGCAGCTCTGAGGAACAGAGGGAGATCGTTCCACCACATTGTGGTCAAGACTGAGACTCCAGTGGATTTTTGATTTTGGATCCTTTGTAAGTTGTTTCATTAGGCAGAGATTGAGGAGCTTAATATTCTTGCTGGGGTGTTGCAATCACTAAGAGGTGATAGGAAGGTAGTGATTACAGTCTTTTTTTTTTGGCTCCAAAAGTAACAGGTTCGAATCCCACCTCTGGCAACACTACCATTTTAGCATATGCTTAGCCTACAATTCATCCAGTAAAAATAAATAAATAAATAAATAAATAAATAAATAAAAAAACAAATAAATAAATAACTCAGATGTGTGAATGGATCGGTAATTCTATGTAGATCAGCACTGCAAGTCTGTTTGGTGAAAAGATAAATGAATAAATGTAATAAGCAGGTCCTCTAACTAACTTGCTAATCCTTTGACCTTATTGTAAACTAATATATCAGATGAAAAATGATACATCAGACCTCACTATACAAGGATTTGTGAACTGCATACAGTCCTCCGATATTTGTATTCATTCTAAAAAGCACAGCAGCAATAAATCAGCCTTTATTTCAACATATATGATATTAAACCACTTGCCATTCCCCCAAGGCACTTATTTAGAGTGAACTCTTGTAATATCACATTGAGACATCCTTGTTATTATATACCTTTTTGCCCACTTATCTGCCTCTGAATGCAAAACTCTTAGCTGTAGAAAATTCATGATTTCGCTTTTGAGGGACTATGAAACTCTATGAAGGGATGGAAAAATTAGTTTTAAATTAGCAGAAAATTCATAGGAGATGGGGTCTGGAATCCAGTCCAGTTCTGACACTCGAAATAATGACTTTTCAATTCCATTATGAAATGCATTCATCATACACTTCTTGTGATGCACCTGGACTCATCATCAGTGATGTAACCTAGGGTCACTGGGTCTTTCAGATGGTTCACGTCAGACCCTGGCCAGTATCCAGACAGCTTTACCTTGAACACATCTGATCCAAAGCCATCTAGATGCCCTCCTTTCACAGCCTTTCTCCTCCAACTGCCTGTTATACCCAACATGCTACAGGCCCTATACATCAACTTTCCAGCAAAGCCCTGAAAGCTTACTTTCCAGGGCACGTGGGTTGCCCTCCAGCCTTCTAAGCAGCTGTGCTCCACCAGTTCCTCACTCCTCGCCATCTTAAGACGCAGTTCTTCCTAAGGAACTGTAAGCTCCAGCGAGACGACTTGCTTAGAGGTTTCGGACAGCGGGGTGCTTCCAAGTCCAAGAGACGTCTCTATGAAAGTCCAAGACTTGTGCCTGTGCTGAACTTCAAATGCCAGAAGACAAGCAACAGCAAGCTCATTATCACACATTTGCGAATTTCAATCTGCTAAGAAGCTGGATGAAGAGAAAAAATAATGTCATAACGCACAGTACAGGGGTGACTCAAGTCTCATTTGAAAAGTAATAATGCTGTCGAAATAAATCCCCACTGTTTTGGAAAGTGCCGTCGCTCCCAACAAACGTTGCAGCCTTTTTACCATCGATCAGAAAACGACGGCGGAAGGCGCAGCCGCACAGACACACAGCAGGAGCAGCTGTTAAACAAGCTTTCAGATGATGCAGTTCGCCCTGTGAGTTTCCTGGTTCTTAAATTGGCATTATGATGTACAACGGCTTTCACACTTAGAAACAGGAGCAAAAGATCTAGGCCTGGCGGTAATGGGTAATGTAACGCGGATATTCCCACTAATCCACCTCCATTTTTCCTTCTCTAATGGCCTGTCTTTGGCTCAGACGGCTTAAGCTCGCGGGGGTCCTCGCTGAAAGCTCAGACCTGCCTTCGCATACTGTGGTATGGCAGTTTGTCAGGAGCCTGGAGGTGAGACTGTGAGGTTGCAGGTTCGCATCCCCACTGCCATGTCCTTAATCTGATTCGATTCAGTGAGAATCCTGCCAAAAAGCCTCCTGGTTATGGGTAGGAGAAGCATGGTGGATCCCAGCCACACTGCCCACGTACCGCCCGCAGATTGGCCTCCTTAGACAACTCTCTGCTGACATGTGGGCCTCGGAAAAACGATCACGTCCCGATTTTATGTGGGTCATCATGTTCCCCTTCCCGCATGCCCTGGCTCTCATTCCATTTCTTTTTTTTTTTTTTTTAAAAATTAAAACAGACTAGTGTCTGACTTATCTCAAGACACATCCAAACTAACACATTCGCAGCGTAGCACACAGCTATCACGCTTGGACTGGGTACACCTGCACTGCCAAGCAAGGTATCTCTTCTGCTTTGGAAGCAAAAGAACTGACACCATGTCTGCCAGTACCCACAAACCCTCTCTGCATTCACAGGGGGTTGGTTCAGTGTCATCCCCCGCTGCCCAGTGATACCAGACTCCATTTGCCAAAAGGATCAATAAAATGATGCTCTTGAGATGCTTTTGGGCTGCTTGCCCACACAAGCCCCTCCAGGACGCCCAGGATTATCATTGTCTGCGCTGCTCCCTTTGGCTAATTTGTTTGTCTTGATTCTGCTGGAGACATTGAGATGTGTCAATGTGTGACGTTCTCTCAATCATCCACACGTCCGTCTGCAACGGTCACTCCGTGCTGCACCTGCAATGGATATGCTGCATTCGTACTTGAGGGAAAAAGTAAAAACTGCTTTCTAGATGCAGTCACATAGCTGTAAATAACAACCGCACCGCAAAGGTGATAATAACATTGACAACAAAAACACTTAAATACACACAAAATCAATCACAAACTTTAACCTTTGTTACCGATGAACGAAAGCCGTTGCCAGACAGCTGAGACCACAAAATTTAAGCCAAAATAAACTTGGGGTCAAATTCTAAAATGCTTGTTACCTTCTGTTGGTGTTGTTTAGTGCCGCTCATTAATACTTCATGTTCTGTTTTATGTGCTTGTTGAAACAGGGACAAGCAATTCTGGAGAGTGCAAATATATACGTTTCACAGGAGACAAATGGTTGAGTTATAATGTTGTTGCATTATTATTGCTTTCAACGAAACTTTGTGTATTAAACAAGTGAAACATCAGGTATGACCTGGCCCAGTTTATTGGATTTGTACTGCATATGAATGTCTGTTTTCTGTGTGAAAGCCTTATATCAAATTTGGTGAAATAAATGCTTGCATACATTTTAACATAAATATGGTGCTCTTGTCTACTGTAATAGATGAGTACCTTATTTCCAATTAAGCTTAGCTTGCTTTATGTATCTACTTTAACATTTATTTCATGGCCTGGGGTTTAATTGTCTTTTAAAAAATTAGTTTGCGGTTTTCCAATTAGTTTCAGGTTATTTGGTGAAGTTGTAGTAATTTAACTGATTGGTTAGACCTACATTAGACTCTCTGAGACAAAATCCCAATGTCTTCTTTGAAGGAGCTGGGAAAAAACTAGAAAAAATGAGTATATTTGGATTGTATATATTTTTATATAGCGCCCTTCCAAACAAGGTGCCTCAAGGTGCTTGAAAGAAAATAAAAATAGAGAAAAAGCTGTTAACATGACAAATAACACCAAAGATGCACAGTTAAAGAAGATTGTGGGAAAAGAACTAGAATGCAACAATGGAGAGGAATCAAAACTCTTAATGCAGATATAGAAGGAATAAGAACCGTTTGGGGTCTAAGGCCAACTCGCTACCCACCCCTCCTGGCCATGTAAATAGAGTACAACGACCTTTGTGGAAGTTGGAAGTTGACTACCCTTCAGCTTTGTTTGGCCAGCAAGTAACCTTCAGTGAGTTAACAGAGGGAAAGAAAGGTAAAAGTACAGTACATCCTGGTCATATCAGGGTAAAATGTAGGGATGCTGAATGGTGGAGAGTACATAAATATGGTTACAACCCATGGCAGCAGGATGATGGAGTGAGTGCAGAATTGTCAGTAAAACCAATAGATTTACTCAGAGTACAATAAAGAAGAGCAGTGGGTCTTAAGTCTACATTCACCAGTATTGAATGAAGGGGCTTCACTATTATTGGCTGATACACTCTAACAGCCTGATAGCTAAACTCCACTGCCAGCAGTTGATTTATTTATTGAAGGTATTATAGGAAATCCTGCATTGTGTGGTAGAGGAGAGCATACTGGCTTGTACAGATTAATTTGTGATAGATAAGTAGGGGATAAACCCCTCAGATCCTTGTAAGTAAGCAGTAAGATCTTAAAGTGTGTCCTGAACTTTACTGGGAGCCAGTGCAGGGACCTAAGTATTAGCTCACTGTCCTCATACTTTTTGGTTCTTGCTGTAATCCCTGCTTCAGGATTCTGGATTCATTGTAGTGTTTTGAAAATGTTGTTTGGACTTTGACAGCGAGGTCTCCTGTAGAAAAATTCATGCTCTTCTCTGTATCTCAAATATAAAAAAATCTGTTTCATTTCATAATGTTCCTAATATGCAGGAAAATCATCTAAGGCAGAGAATTCATACAGGCATTATTACAAATACTGTAGATGCTTGTCGAAAATGTACTCCTGAGTTCAGAAACAATCCACTAAAAATTACCTAGCTGTATAAATAGGTAAACAGTTTTAAATTGCTTAGTCTACAAACATAACAATTGTGAATTGCTTTGGACAAAAGAGTGAGCTAAACAGATAAATAACAAGATAGCTGTTACTGATTCAAATTTAGATCTCAAGGAAACAATATGCTGTAGTTCATACGCACATGAAGCCATTCTGGTAAATTGGCAAACAGATGTGCGTGTCATTAGATGTGAGTGCCATAATGCCTCTTTAGGGGCCTTCGTATAGGTACCATACAGTAACAAAACAGAACAGGTCCCAAAACTGAACCCTGTGGAACCCCAAATTTACTTTAAAAAGCGATGAGAAGGAATCAGGTAGATTAAAGACAGGCAGACAGAAAAACATCATAATTTTGTGTCTATTTCTGTTCTATGTACAATTTACATGGAGTCTCTGACAGTTGCATAGATAGATAGATAGATCATTGCACCATCCTTATGAAACTATGTCCTCCATGTCCTATCTAGGAGGGACAGAATTAGCATCATTCAATAGAAAGTTTGCCCTGCTAATATGAAATATGTAGATGGTTATATCTGTGGCAGTGTGAATTATGAAGTGTTCCATATTTGTACAAGCTATCCAGCTTGTTATATGCCTGGATTTCTGGTGATATAACGAAGTAGTCAAAGTTCAAACTTTTTTTAGCTTTGAAACTTTATTTTTTTCTCCTTCCGTTAAATTTTCTCTTAAAAACCGCTTTCTGGAAAATGGAGTAAATTGTCAAATCGCAAACACTTACGAAGCACTGAGCTTACGACACAAAACACAACAGAACAGTTTTTTTCAAATAACTGCTGGAGGAGCAAGACAACATATTTTTCTGTTGTTTCGCTGCCAATGTGCTTGGTCTCTACCACACAACCTTGTCCTTCTGTCTACAGCCGGCAATTAAAAATCCTGAATGTGTTGCATGTTTTCATAGTTGGCTACCTCTGCATTCAAGGAAAAAAGGGACCAACTGCAAAGAAAAGGCAGAAACAGAACATAATTTTAGGCATCACATTACATTTAAGCATTGCCTTGGTCCTGTACCCTGGGAGCAGATGTCTTCTTGGTCCTGTTGGGTGACATGCTAAACCAACCAGACCGTGGCCTTGCAGGAACAAGGGTCTATGACCCCTGGGATCCTTGCTCGTGAATAAATGAGCTACACCACATCTCCAGTGGAATCCGTAAAACTCTGTTCACAGCAGTCAGGCTCCCTTGGAACCACAATTTGATTGCAAAACAGAAATATTGCATCTCCAGCAAAAAGTGCAATAGTGACATTTAGTTTCTTTGACATATGGGGGGGGGGGGGGGGGGGGGTATTCCAGTACTGAGGAAAATGAGCCTCTTTCTGTGCAATTTATTCTTTACAGTAACTTCTCCACTTTCCCAAGTTAAAGTAGAAGAAATGCTAAATTCGTAATTTGATATTTTAAAATCTTAGAAATTAAAAAATGGAAAAAAGATTAATCCAATTCAACTTGTTTCCTGTATGAGTAATTTAAGAAATACATCTAACTCTTTTTTAACATTCATTGTTTTTATTTCCTTTTCTTTGGTGATCATTAAGTAGGACTTGTAATTCTTCAAAAAAATAACCAGACAAATAATTTTGACCTCAGTTATATATTTTCGCAGTTGCAGTAATCTAAAAAAACTGGTTTTGCTGGTCAACTGTATACTGGTTTCCAGAATGGCTTCATTGAAAGTGAATGACACATTTTTACTTTTTTATTGGTAATTCATGGTAACCATTGACCTTAGACATTGAACTATATAAATTTCACTTTTCAACCATTTTTCTTGGATTCTTGGATTGCAGTAATACTATTTTTATTTTGGCTGTGGCATTCTCCATACCATCTGACAACTCCACTTCCCTGCTATAAACCATATACTTTACTGGCAGCAGCACAAAACGTGTTGGGCGTCGCAAAGTCACGAGTGCAGAAATGACACTGCAGGAGGTAACTCACAATCAATTAGCTCTGGGTGTGGTGAGGGTACCATTTTTTTCCCTTTGAAAGCTGTCTTTGCACTTTCCATACTGATCTACCAAAATGTCAGGTGGCTATGTGATCATAAGCAACACTATTTCTAAATCACTGCTATTTCTTCAGTGACACAGGTGCACTTGGGGGTCATAGATATTTATTTTTATGATTTTTTTTTTTGCCTCATCAGACCACTAGCCTATATGACAATAGCTGAAATTTCATAGACTATAATGCTTTGTGAGAGTTCCTCGTGGAACTGAAACTCTTCCAACAGAAAACCGATTGCACCCCATTTCAAACGCAACACACCTATAACCAATGGTGGCATTGTTAAGCTTTCCCTCGTTGGTGCTCTTGGGATATTATTATAATTTCCTAATTTATTTAATCATTTCTTCCAATGTCACTTACCCATCTATGAATCAAGGGTAACTTTTACTGTATTCGTCCAAGGTAAGTACAATGACCAAGAGTAGTAGAGCCGGGGCTGGGATTTGAAACCAGGCATGTTGAGAGATGCCTGTAACCACCCTGCCTCCTGCTTCCCCATCTTCCTGTAATGGAAGTCCAACTTCAGGAATCAAAAAAATCTGCACCTCCTTGTGAATCTATTATCGCCTGTTGAGTTGACTGCTTCCATAATTAATCTTTTCACTACTATCAAAGAATTTTAGTAGAAGAGGATTAACTATTGATTATAATCTACCCCTCCATGCCACCTCATGTCAATCAATGAGTGAACATCTCAAGTGGTTATGTCTTGGTCGAAGATGTCTTTCTATCATTTTGATTTTGACTACCTAACAGTGGCAAAAATACAGTATATGCACGTTATGTGTGGGGTTGATGGGTGTTGCCTTCACACCAGCCTGAATTAAATCTTCCTCTTGCTAAAAGTTTAGCTGTAGAGCTGCTGGAAGAGAGAAACAACCGGTTTCAGTCATGTGCCTGTAAGCACTGTTGATCTCGGGATATCAGCTCTCGCTTCCATATCATATCAGCTCGCCCTTCCATTTACAGCAAGCGTTAATGAAACACCGTGACTGCACTGTCTGACTGTGTTCTTGGCTACCTGAGTCATATCTTCTGTGGTTTGGCAAAGCATTCTGTCCTGCAGCAGAAGCAGTGATGAAAAATAATGGCTTTAAACCAGCACCGTATGCGTGTTTCATTTCGTACGCTTCCAGTGATAAGAATGAAAAGAGATTAAATGTATTTGCGCTAAAAGAAAAATAATAAGCAGAGCTTACTCTTTGTTTCTATTTAGTTTCTACTAGTAATGAAACTCTTCAGGCCCCTGCAGAGCTTATTTGTTTGGCTGATATGCTTGTTTATTAAATGGTGTTGGTACAATTCTTCACTTCTTAGTCATATCGACTCTCTATGAAGTCTCATCCTTTCTTAGCTGTTCTTCATTTACATTTATTCATTCAGCTGACTCTTCTCTTCAAAGAAACTTACAATGTTAATGTACCTACAATTATTTTACCCATTTACACAGCTGGGCGATTCTACTGGGGCAATTTAGTGTAAACCCTTTGGTTAATGGCTATAACTGCTGGAGGTGGGATTTAACGCTGCAACTCCTGGGTCCGAAGGCCTACAGCTCTAACTACGACACCACCAGCTGCCCACTTCATGTGAGTCATGTTCAGAAAGCATGACTGAACCCCGAGCAAACGTTGACAGGCTTCTTGTTTCGGGCCACTTTTAGCGGGATTTAACCCATGTGTGGAGTTAGAGGAGGTGGCGCCTGTGTTCTCGGTGGGGGTCATGGCAGGCCTAACTGAAGACATCTCTTTTCTGACATGCTTTGAAGGGTGTTAGATGGACTTCTGGGAAGGAAAATGTAATACTCATAACATGCACAAAACAATACAAAAATTCTGAAACATGCTCTATAAGGTTGTTAGTGTAAGTCCCAGGAGAGGCCTTGGCACTAAACCCACGAGAAAGGCACATACGTTAAATTGCATTGTAAAGACTCCAATTTATAAATAGGAAGGAAAAATTAATTTTTGGAACAACCAGAGCCAGATTCATTGAAATCACATGGCAAACACTCACAGCCACACACACGAACATGTGCTGAGGGGAAACTGCGGAACACCCCTGAGCCCAGGCAGTCGTCTGCTTGACGTGGGAGGGAAGCAGAGAACTAGCCCACAGAATCACGCGAAAACTTCCCACACGGCATGACTGCGGCCTGGCTGCTTTTCTCAAGCCCTGCCTCTCTCCTCCGAATTAAACTGGAGCGGGAAAACCAGCTCTGAAGACATTCCGAAAACACTTAACGCATCGCTTCCTTTACGAAGCACTTAGGAGGAGCCGACTCACGTTATGTGTGCAGCCTTCAGAATGCAAAAATTCCAGTTAGGTCTTTTAATATATACTGCCCCTTTTGATAAAACTGGTCAAGTTATGTCTTTTTGATAATACAAATATGTTTCAGTTTGTTTGTTTTTAGCAGCATTTCTTCACATATTTATTGAATTAATTACTTACTTAATTCATTGATTAACGGTAATGAACTGCAATGATCCATGTTTACCCTCCGAGCCAATAGGTGGCAGTAAAGTGCAATCACGGCGGATAGGTGTGTTGAATCACTTTTTTTCTCAATTCTCGGGGCCTCCGTGTTTACGCCTTGTGATGTTTCTGAGATCAGCGATCGATAACAAAATGAAGCATGTTTCACAAGTTTAGAGAATGAATCAGTCAACAGTCAGCACTGAGCAGCAGTTTGAGTTTCAGCTTTTTACAATTACGTGTCATTTCGGGCTGCTATGGTGGTGCAACGAGTTGCGTGCTCATTCCATGTGGGGTTTTTATGTTATCCCTCTGTCTGTGTCAGTCTAAAGACATTCAGTTCAGATAAACTGGTGACAAAAAATCACCCTTAATGTGTGAATGAGTGAGTGTATGTGTGGCTACCCTGAGATGGACTGGTATTCCATTCAGGATGTACCCCCCTCTACCCCCAGCCTTGCACCCAGTGCTTCCGGATAAGCTCTGGATCACTGTGACCATGCTCAGAACAAGTGGGTACTGAAATTGGACATGTGAATATTTAATTTAAACTATGCTTAATTAGATGGGGCGCAGTGGCGCAGTGGGTTGGACCTGGTCCTGTTCTCCAGTGGGTCTGTGGTTCGAGTCCTGCTTGGGGTGCCTTGCGATGGACTGGCGTCCCGTCCTGGCGTCCCATCCTGGGTGTGTCCCCCCTGGCCTTACGCCCTGTGTTGCTGAGTAGGCTCCGGTTCCCTGCAACCCTGTATGGGACAAGCGGCACAGAAAATGTGTGTGTGTGTGTGTGTGTGCTTAATTAAAATACTAAAATGGAAATCTGTTTTACCCACACACACTGACTGAAACTGGTGGTCCCGAGTGGGGTCGTGGCAAACCGGAGCCAAACCTGGCAACACAGAGCGCAAGGCTGAAGGGGGAGGGGATGCACCCAGGACGGGGCACCAGTCTGTCACAAGGCACCCCAAGCAAGACTCGAACCCCAGACCAGCCAGAGAGCCAGACCTGGCCAAGCCCACCGCACCATCGTGCCCCCTCATTTTCATACATCTTCACTGAATTTAAATTTCCACTGAACTTGACCATTGAATAATTTGAAGGACATCAGTACTGTTAATTTTCTATTCATCATAGCGTAATACACTTAATTCAGTAACTAATTGTATTATGGAATGATGAATACAAAATTTACATAGTACAAAGGCAAAAATTTTAATTACTGAATTTTGATTTTTATGCTTTTAAGGATGTTTGAAGTACTACCAATTTTTTTTTTTACGGATCCTTGGACACATCAAGAGCAGCAGGGTGGGTATCAATCTTACCATGTAAACAATAAATCATACAAAGTCAAGTTTCAGGTACTAAACTTGACATTCTCCAGTGTGACTCTGCATGAAGAGTAACGCTAGAAACCATGGTAAAATCAGAGAAACAATGAGAGGGGTGAGTCTGCATGCAAAGCGTATTTCCATTAGCATGCGGTTCGAGTTACAGCCGTGTTCTTCCTTGGCCAGCGTCCAGGGTCAGGTCCTCCAGTAGATCTACCTGCTTGATCTGCAGTGCACTAATCACAAAGACTGCGCCCGATGAGGGCGGTGAGGTTCAGCATGAGCAAACGGGCCACGACCCTGCATACCCCCACGTCTAGCAGGAAGTGGTACCCCCACTAGTCCGACTGTGTTGACACATCTGCCGCAGTCTGGCTCCGCTCTGGCTTTGGGGACAAAAGGAAATGACCTGCGATAACAATGACTAGGCCTGTCTCGCTAATGACAAAAAAGACAGCAGAATATCGATAATCCATCTATCCATCAGTTTTAAACCACTGCTTTTCCAATTAGGGCTGCGGGGAGTTCTCATCATACACATTTAAATTTTCTGACCATGCAATTCATATCCACTCATTCATGGACTTTCCTGATGGTGCTGACTTTATATTTGATCATAGTATATATAAGATGATAAGAATAAAGAAGCGCACTTTTGTGCAGGAGAACATTTATATTCCGGGATGGTGACTGATTGCATTAATAAGGTCAGCAAAAAAGTGAAAGACTTGTGATAAGTGAAGAAATGAGAAAGAGTTGGACATAAAGAGAATGAACGGCGCAGCAGGTGCTCCTTTTCCTCAGCTGCATTGATTGGTTTAATCTTACTGTGGATTGATCAGTTTAACATAGTTCATATCATAAAGTAATATAGTCATTAAATGAAGTACCACCAAGTACACTTGCTTATGTCTTATATTTACTTCTGATGCTATTTCCAGTCAAAAGAAGAAAAAAAAAAATATATATATATATATTCTCATACATATACATGTGAGTAATTTAAAGTTTTAATTATTTTAAATTAAAATCGTTTTAATTTTATATTTTCATTTTAAATTTAATGTCATTTGAATTTTTTCTTCTTCACTTCATGGTACTTCTACAAAGCACTTTAAAATTTCTCTCTTATGTTAAATGCGTCTAAGTGAGAAACGGCCACATTTGATTATTTCTCTGTGCAAAACGTCCTTGGCTTTTAAAGTGATAACTATCATACCTAAAAAGTTTCATCAATGGCGACAGCATCCCTTAAAGACTCGAGATTAATCTATCAAAACAAGTTCCGGTATGTTCCGTGACACCCCCTCTTGTTCTTCAAGAGAGACCAAATATACTTTGGAGGGTGGATTTTGGAGAGCAGGGGGGTGGGGGGGTGGGGGAGGTGGATAAGAAGGAAGGATTTAGGAGGGAAGGAGATTAGAAACCCATAATGGCCTTACCACAGTGCCTACACATCACAGAGGGAAGGTGTGTGGAAGGAGCAAAGACGAACGGAGTGTAAAATGATCTTTGGGTGATTACATCACCTGGCCTGGGATAACCATTTGGGATGGACCAGTGTGGCTTGGACCAGCATCGGCTCCTTTAGAAGGGATGTGCCGGCCAGGGGTGGGCTTTGTTGGCAAAGCTTTGCGGTGAAATGGTGGCGTTCATGTGAGCGAGGATCCACATGCGTCACGGACGATTAGAAGAAGCGCTCGCCTCCCACAGCGCTGTTTAAATATAGCTCGCATCCTTTTTGTGGTGCTGGCAAAAACGAAAGGCTTCCCAGCTATTTCCCCGTTTTTGAGGAGAGAGTCTAGCCAATGGACTCCGGCACCCAAACCGCAAACTTTAGTGTGTTATGGCCCTGGGAATCTCTACCGTAGGTGCTGGGATTCAATGCAAATTTTGCTTCAACTTGGGTTGCGCAACAGAGCAGTGAGGCTTGAGTAGTTATCTAACGTTGCACTGCACACACACACACACACACACACACACACACACACACACACACACACACACACACACGCACACACGCACACGCACAGGCACCACCAAAATCAGAGGATTATGTGCGGCTGCTGCTAAACCAGATTTACCCCCGTAGGTGGTTTAGACACATTTGATCGACCAAGGGAGGCATTCCCATCAGCTCCGCACAGCAAGCCACCATGGTGACAATACCCATGTGATGTCACTGGTTTGGAGCAGGCTTTGGTGAAATGCCTCATACAGGTATTGACATTGTGCCCCATAACCTCTCATACTGAGCTACTGATGTATTGACAGCCTGTCAGCATATGGGAATATATTTCCCCCGGTAATAAGCATATAAATCCCCAGCTGGTGGACAAACAGAAGCCTTGCCGTTTCCTTTAAGTGCGGGAGGCAGAAAAAGAGCCGAACACTCTCTATGAAAAACTTCTGGGAGATGATCCACAGCAACATGGGTCACATTTTTAGCATCAAAGGTCTATGGTCCTCATCCCTACAGAACAGCATCCATATGAGTGAGGAGCTCTGTTATTTAGTTGGGACAGCAGGTGGCGTAGTGCTTAGAGGTGACACCTCAGACTCGAATGACCATACTGCAGTACCCTGGAGGAGGCTGCTCACCCTGAATTGATGCAGTAAAAATTGCCCTGCTGACACTGTAAAAAAAAAAATTGGTAAATCACTCTAAGAAGCTTAGTGTGGAAATCTATAAATAACTAAAAATGTTTGAAAGTACAGCTGTAAAATAAATAAATAAATAAAAATTATATATATGCATATAGTTATATATTCATATATATATATATGTAGATACAGACAGGGAGTTATTATCTATAGTTCTATATACATATGTACTGTATAGTTGTAGTACAATGCTCACCTGTATAAATGAAACAAACGCTGTACTTTTATAATCAGGTACAATAATGTAATGAAAGAACCAGCATTCCGAAAAGAGCAATTACATATTAATGTTTAATTTATCCTACACTTTTCACCGAAAGCAACTTATAATGTTAAAAAAAGTGAAAGCGATTTACCCATTTCTACAGCTGGGTAGTTTTTTACTGTGTGAATTCAGAGTAAATCCCTTCATCAAGGACACTGCAACAGGAGCTGCCACTGGAACACTGGCCCTTGAACTGTTAGACAGCAGCTCTAAGCACTATGCCACCTGCTGTCCTCTTGCCGAGAGTCACGTGCTGTCCACTGTCACTTCCTCGGTGGTCTTTCGACACGGTCCTTGCACGCGTGCTTTAGCATGGAATGCTGTTCGCGCAGCAGCTATATCCTTCATAATTTGCTCTCTCTGCTGTGATTGAATTAGGGTCCTGCCTCCGAGTGTTCAGTTAATCAAATTTTAATTAGTCCTCGTCTTGCAGCAGTGAACCCCATACCGGCAGCAGTGCTTTTACAGGGCTGTAAAGGAGCAGCTGAACACGCAGGCGTGGAAGAGCTCAACACACGTAAAGTATGGATGGAAGTGACAACATAATAATAAGTACACAGATAAATGTGAGTATGTGCATATTTCATATATTCATACATCCAGTGCAGGGTCACTGTTGACTGGAACCTATCCTGGCAGCATAGCACACAGCACACACACGCATGAACCAGGGCAATTTAGAATCACAAATTCACCTGAAACACATGTCTTTGGACTGTGGGAGGAAACCAGAGCACCTAAAGGAAACCCACATGAACATGGGGAGAACACTGAAACTGCACCCAGAGTGAACCAAATTTGAACTCAGAAGCTTTGAGGCACTAGTGCAAAGTGCTTTGCTACCGGGTGCATGGAAGTGCCAGCCAGGCCGCCTCCTAGCGACCGCTCGCATGACTTCCAAAGCGAAGTCAGTTTTTTAGGATTCGAACCCCACGCCCAGGGAGCAGATCAGGAGCTGTGAGGCACCACCATTATCCACTGTGCTACTGTACACCCCCCTGGGTATATACACAATGATAACAAAGCGTAATTAACATTTTGCAGAGGTTGCCGTACAAGGGGTAGCAGGTGGTATGGAAATTTGAATCATTGTCTTGCAAACAAAGAACCTGAAATCCAGTCCTACTCCTGGTGATCAAGGCATTTAGTCTAAATTTTTTTACACTGGAGTTACCAAGTCTTATAAATGGATAAATCATTGTAAAGCTGATCTGGCTGAACAATTCAGCAAAGATCCAATCCAAGTTTACACTAGCATTACTTTCTTTATATAAAAGATATGTATCGCAGTGGGTGGTGCCTCCTATATTGAGTTTTTTTGTGGAGAAGTATTAATTTTAGACGCAGACCAGAAGACAAATGCTCGGGTGAGGAAATCCGCCTCATCGCAAGAAAGCAGAGCCGCCGCAAGAGAAGGGAAATGCAACCGAACAGAGAACCAAGAGACCAAAAGTAATGAAGAGCACGTAGCTGCTTGCCTGTGCTTTTAGGATACATATTGAGCAAATGAAAAAAATGAGTTATATAATCTGACCTGTCCTTTGAAGAGGCATAGAAGACAGTCGGAAATGACTTTGCAGAAAGGATCAGGATTTGCCTTCGTGTCGTACGCACAAGAGTTGAACTGGAACCCGGATAGCCGTAGGATCTTACTCCACGAGTCCCTCTGCTCCTGGATCCCCGAGGCCTGTGCTCAGCCTCAGTGGCTCTGGGGAATATTTCACTGTGTGAAATCGTAAGCCGTGCATAAAAAGTCATTAAGGGTAAGAATGTCCGCTGTGCTTTTTAATACCCATAATAATTGAACGGTTACACTGCCATGTCATTCAGCTGCAGGACCCCCGGCTTCACTTCGCTTTCCTTTCTTCTTTTCTTTGGCTTATAATGCTATATTTAAATGTCTGCTGTACATTTACAATTACATTTACATTTATTCATTTAGCAGATGCTTTTTCTCCAAATTGAAGTACAACTCAGAGTAAACAGAAGTGCATCGGGAACGATTGAAGGACTTCGGACACGGGATTGTCAAAGCTCAACTTTTTTGTTTGATACCACCATGTTGCTGTTTCGCATCTATCAAGCAGCTGCCTATAAATAGCAAAAACATAGGTAATAGACAGCAGATCACGTGGATCCATTTACGTAAATGTTTGGAGACCAGGAGAGAAAAGGGAGTCCAAAACTGTCAGCTGAATAAAAGGAGGGATTCAGCAGCTCTGAGGGACAGAGGGAGCTCATTTGAGTACAATAGGAAAAAAACATGTGAGCTTTTGATTTTAGACCCCTGTGAGTGGGACCACGAAGCATCCAGAGACAGAGGGGCACAGTGCACTTGATTCCATAGGTATCAGGGTGCTGATCCATTGGCCATAACGATGGGGGAGAACTTGGTATGGGTAACTACAGGAAACTAGTGGGGAGAGACAAGGGGGAGATGACATGGGAACACCTTGGCAATTAATTAATATCTCACCTTCCCTCTTCATAAAACTAACTTGTACTGGAATGACTGTTTGTTGCAAAAGAAGCAACACAGAGGAGTTTTAGTCACAGCTGAAACACCGGTGCAGTGAATTCAGAGGCTCTGGCTTAGGACAAGTTAAGAGTTGCGACAAAAGGTTACAGACTGTGGTCTCAGCCCGGTGGGGGGTGGAAGGGGCGTTTGAACAAAATCACAGACCAAACATTTGAATAATTATTCACCCCTCCCTTTAATTTCTATTGAAAGTGAAACAGGTGGGAGGCACACATCTGAATAGTGATTCAACCTGTTCCAAAGGCGCCAGGTACCGAGTTTAACAGCCAAATCTTCAGAGCTCATAACTGAGTGCCACCAGATAGCATCTAATAAAATGAGTCATAAAATGATCTGTTTTGCAAGTTCCACTCCAGATGAAATCGCCCAAGGCAGGTGGTGGGCAATAAAGTAAAGCAGAATACTGCCACAAACACAAGCTTATTGAAATCCTTTATGTGTGTGTGTGCGCGCGTGTGTGTGTTTTTCTGTCTGTGTTAAGATTATGAGGAAATTATTGAAATGCTGGATATATGGCTGGAATCCTAATCCCACAAAAGCCAGCAATAAGCAGGAGCGGGAAGCGTGTCCTAGTAATGGTGGGTCCAAGTCTCCTGCGATCGATCGTGCGCTCCAGCCTCGCGTCCTAGCCACAGCGCCACGCGTTTGTACCGGATCGTGTTCTCGCTTTTCCCATCGTCTGCCAGCAGGTTAATAGCCAGCAGAAGCAAAGTGCATTAGGGTCACAACCCGACCTCAAACGACGTCCCCTCGGGCGAGGAAGTACGCCAACAGATGCACAAATATTGAGGAGGAAATCTAATCTGTCCTCCTTGGCACTCAAAGCTTTGTTCCGGGAGGTTTCTCATGCCGAGACGATGTTTGCTTTCCTTTTCTCCCCAGCCTTGAGGAGACCTCCACCTTCTCGACCCGCCCGTGATGCTCCGAGGGTATTAAACCCTCCCCGGGACGTCTAACCGAATTTGAAGGGCAGCTTAGAAGACCGTAGAGAACGTTCTGGAGCACCAAGCGCTGGTGCCGGGGCTAAACACGAGGGTGCGTCGTTAAATCACAGAGAAATTAACTTACAGACAATTTCAAATTCCCCAATATTAAAGACATGTGCGCATTTCAAAGCAGCGTGAGTTTCGTGTCAACAAATGTTTTTCGTTTTTTTTCCCTCCGAAATTCGGCACCACCCCGGATTCGCAAGCAAGGGCAAAGGTTTGTAGCAGCATGTTCACGCCGTGAATCGGATGAGGAGGTGATGGATGGGCGTGAGGGGAATTCTTGAGGAGAATGAGCGGATTCCTAGGTCGCGTTGCTGACATTCCTTACATATCTAACATAGCAATACTTTTAAACGCTTCTCTTTTCTTCGCTGCTCGGTATTTACCAAAGTAAGTGCTTTCCCCATTATTTAATGCCGGCTTTTTCCAGAGTATTTTGTACATTCAAGTAAATATATAAAAAACAAAGCAGTTGGCCTTGTATGAAAGCACACGGTGCTATAAGGGTCCTTATGTCTGTGTTTTTTGTTTTTTCCTCTGTTTACTCTGGCGCTACACGTCCCGTTTGATTGAACGGACACTGCAGGGGCTGTTACCTTTTATGAGTCCTCCATCCCCCGTGACAAGGCTGGCTGTAATAGCCAGGGCCCATTACGGTTGGGGGCCTTGGGAGGGGTTCTGGGGTGCCAGCGCAAGAGAAACGGGCCCCATAATAGGGCTCCCTCGCTCGTTTTGCCAGATGGGGGGCTGGTGCCAGCAGGGTCCGTGCGGTCTCCCCTCCCGCTGACGAATGGCCCTCCGCTCTTCCACGGTGCCTGTGCCTCTGCCTGAGTTAATTTGCTCTCCAGCGAGGGTTGGCCGCAGGACTCCTCGAAATGATGGGAGGCGGTAGTCAGGTCCGTGGGGGGCGGGCTACATTATTTACTGCATTTCTGTTAGCCAGCACACAGCAGTCAGGCGGAGTAAAGCCACTGAACTTTGTGACCTTTCAGGTCTGAGATTCGCGTTGCGCAGATTTGGACTCCATCTCAGCTGCCTCTATCAAACTCAAAATCCTCCAAAGGATAGGGTTGGGTGCACCTGGGGAAACTTCTCGTGTGGGCACACATCTCGTGCTTACGGTTTGATCCCAGGTGCTGAACCTTGGACCCGTATAGCGATAGCAACCCCTCGCCAGCTTAGGAGGAACGTTTCCAGAAGGGAGAGGAGAGCACTTGACAAGATTCCCTCCGCTACTGTAATGCCCACGAGGCCAAAAGCCAAGCAGACTTGAGAAGGTGCAGAACCAACCGTATGGTTAAAGATACTAAGTGCTGCCCTAATTATATCTGAGGGAGCTATTTAAAGGAGACTATTCGCAGCGAAGAATGCAGTCGAAGTGCGATGAGTCAGCTTCTGCTACACATCGGCACGCGATTTGGTGTAAAGAACTGCACCGAGTAATTTTTCTGACTGTCTGAGAATGAAGCCGTACCATGTAGGGACAGTAGGTGGTGCAGTGATTAGAGCTGATACCTTCCACCCAACGGACTCAAATTTCAATCCCACTTCCTCTTGCAGCATTCTCGATCAAGGAATTACCCTAAATTACACCAGGAAGAATGACCCAGCAGGTTAAACGAGTAAATCATTGTAAACTGATCCACACTGTATGCCACATAAATAAATGCATGCGCATGAGGTCATGAGCGCAAAAGATTGCACTGGGGTCATGTGACCTGCATGCTGGTTGCGCTACATACATCTCAGGATGTATTACAGCTGACAGGCTTTCAGTGCAGGATTAAAGTTGTGTTTGTGGAGAGCGTTTCCATCTTCACAGATCTAACTCCTGACTTGCGTTGGCACGGGATTTATGGAGTTCTTGTGTCTGCCGCCCAAGCGAAGTGCTATTCAGAGGCATCTAGCAGGGAAAGAGGACAGTTACAGCGAGTGATAACGAGAGTTATAATGAGAATGCAGGAATCAGTTCACGTCGGCACTAATCTGGTTATGATGGATAGCTTGACAGGTGGCTTTGTTAGCGTCCCTTTTGAGGAACCGTATCTGCAGTAACCCTTCACTGCATGCTGCAGGTCTGACAGCGTAGGATTTTGGGGTTCATGGGCACTAGGCACTTTCACTCTGAAATGTGTAAATAGAGGGGTAAACATCAATCAAATTACGCTGATTGACATGATGCCCTTTGAATTACTACGATGTCGAACTACATGACTGATGGAGTGAGTTGAGCTATGATCGTTTTGATACTACTGCTTTCCAGTTGCTGGACAGTGTATGGTTATTGATTTGCAGCACACAGAGTTATAATATGGGCTGTGAGGGCATTATTAATGATTTTTGCTGAAAATAGAAGCTGAAGAAAGAAACTTCTAAGAAAATACCTAGAAATTCCAGAATTATGTCTCTGAAATGTCATTTTGAAGCTTTAGTTTCATTAAATTTCTGTCTCACAATCTATTTCCTTTTTTTTCCTTATTCATTTTGATTTTTAAACTGTTTTCCCTCTTTTGTCAACCCTAAAAATGTCATAGGCTCCAGGCGCTGTGCCTACACTACCTTATGGGAACTCCGGCACTGGGATCAGCTGGGAGAGGTTCAGAAAAGTTCACTGAACCTCTCACTTGACTTGGCAACTCAGAGTTGGGTGTTCAGGTTGCAAAACTGGTTCTCTTATTACCAAAAACCATTCCAAAAACATGTCATCTGTCACCCAAAACTCACTTTTCCACACAGTTTAAGGTTTCAACAAACACAATTAATAACAGCTTAATCATGTAGAAATCTCTCAGTTTATTCATTCTTTAGGTTTTGTACAAATCTTGTTCTTTAACAGTTGCAGATGTAGCAACAATAAATAAATAACCATTATTATTAAATACATTTTTTTAATATTCATATTTGTCTAAACGCTAAGATACGTTAAAGTTTAAGTTCATGCAAAATGACTTTGAAAAATTCAGCCTCTACGAACTCTTATTAAATGCCGATACTTGACAGATTCATCCCGCAAACATGGACAACGTTCCTCATCTCGTCATTAATCACTGACACTAAGGGACACCAGAGACAAGCTGGAAACAATGTGGAAGTGAATTGAATTAAGGCAGTCTCACACTCCTGATGTGTTGGGAACTTCGCTCATGTTTACCGGCCGAAGTGAAGAGATTGCGATTACAAGTAAAAAATTAAATCGAAAACTCGCAACTCAAGAGTGTGTGACTCCTGGACTCAGTGTACGGGCCACTCAGTTGAAGATGGTTGAAATGTTAATCCATTCAGGTCTTCCATGTAGAACTGTTTGCTAATCAAAGGTGTGACACAGGTATTTTGTGGATGTAGACGTAGCTTAACAAAACATCAGCGATAAAAAGCCGTAACGCTCCATAAAGTCAACATTCGGTACAGGTGTTGACTAAACCAACTGACGACGGCTACAGGAAACCCTCAGCAGGCAAATCTCCTGCAAGTTGTTTGGTTTTCGGTGTTTAGCCTGGGGCAGAACCTGACAGTTGTCTGAGCAGAGTGCGTCCGGGCACAGATCTGAGAAGTAATTGCGAAGGTGAACCGCTCACGGTTGAAACCGCTCCTTCAAGCAATCCTGTTAGTCTTCAGTTCACGAAGCCTGGAGAGCAAAAATGCCTAGCATCTGCAGCTCCAGAACAACAAAAAAGGCAACACATCTACCATGCCTGAAGACGCAGACACCGCCACTCATTTTATCCATGCAGCTGTTACTTTGTTCAATGAAATTGTGGGGGTGGAGCTCACCAACAAGGCAACTTTGCAACCATAGGCCTCATTGACCTATTCACCGAACATTTCTGCACGTGAATCTCATCAAAGTGCGCACCGAACACATGTGGGACAAGAGATCATATTAATAAAGTCAACTTCTTCCAATGTGGTTGGACATGCATTAATGAAACTATGCAGTTTTAAATTTCTTCCTGGAGGCAATATTTTTAAAAGCAAGTCTGGTATCTGATTATTTTTGTAAATTTATGAAATGTCTCAAGGGCATGGTTTTGTTCTTAATAAACAAGCTCATGTTATGCATGAACTCATCATGACAGTGTATATTATTCAGTCATGTCTATGAGTATATATAGAGCTGAATAAATGATGTATTTCTCGCCTTATTCGTTTCTTGGTAGGATAACTTTTTTCTGCTATTAGATATTATCACTTATTAGTTAGGGTGTTGTTTGTTCTGGGAAGCACTTAGTCAGCAAGTAGAGCATTTGCTGTGTAGTCAGGAGGTGCTGAGTTCAAATCCCCATCCTGTTACAGTTCATTTGGTCAAGGCATATACTCTCAACTGGCACTGTTAAAAACTCTTCGGCTATAGGGTAGGTTAGGGAAGAGCAAGTCACTATTTCAGCATGTCTTTTAATGTAAAAACTGGCGTCAGCTGTCTTGTATGGAGGTGTTGACACAACATATTCATTCATACCATGTAACACTGTGAAACAAATTTATCGCCACGAATACTGAAACTGAGCAGTAAATATATAACTGTCATCATCATCTCTTTTTCTCTATATATTCTGGTATTTCTCTATATACACATACACACACACACACACCACACACGCATTGTTCTGTGTTTCTCAGGAGTGCTCTGTACTTCTCCCGCTCTTGTCCATCTCGGTGTAATTGCAGTGGAAGGAAATTACCCTTTAACACCACCACCTGTCTGTCTCTCCATGGACTCATCTGCTGGTTCCACAGGTGGCGTCAAGTAAAACGCAGTGAGAGAGACCTGAGTGCGCTTGGATGAATCTGTCAGCTTTGCAGTGATTGTCAAGGCGCGGATCATTACGCCGGTATATTTTCGGGCTGCTGACTCCTGTGAGCATATTAACCACAATGTATGTTCCTTTACCACAGTAAATCATGTTAGCTGAGGAGTGCATTAAACTGTATATTTATTAGTTTGACTGATGCTTTTCACCAAAGCATCTTCTAGTTATTAACCCTTTGACTTGACTGGGTTAATAACTAGGGTAGGGTATTGTAGGGTAATTTTTACTCTACCAATTCAAGGGTACTACAGCAAGATGTCAGATTCAAACCTGAGTTTTTCAAGTCCAAAGATAACACCTCTGACCCCTACACCGCCTACTGCCCCTACTATGGAAAAAGAGAGGGCATCCGAAGGAGGCCTTGTGGCTTCTTGTTAACTGGATTTGGTACGAGGGGGCAAAAGCCCATCCGTTCATAAGCAAGGCACTTTAAAACCTTCATTACTATAGTAAAATAATTAATACTAAAAGCCGCACTGGATAAAAGTTTCCATTAAATGTGATCAGTACATAAAAATGGGCTCAGATCATACCCTTAAAAACTGTCAATCACCAAAGGGCTACCAACTGTCCCATGTTTGTGTTCTTTTGTCCGAGGAAATCATTTGCTTTGGGTGTACTTTTAAAAAGCATTTTTTAACGGATAGTCCTCCTCTCATGAGCCCATGGAAGTCCAAAGGACTCACTTACAGGTATGAGCTCCTGAATCCAGCTGGAGATGTTTTCAAACCATAGTCCTGCACTGTTGAGGCAGACTCCTTCTTGGGAGGGATGATGGTACCTGACGTCACCCACTGACCTGCTCCAGGCCTCCCTCAAAACTCCCAGCACAAACTGGGCAAAGAGGAGACTAAAAATAACTTGCAGAAATGGTGGACGGTGGTGCGGGTGAAGATCACGGATGGAGAGCGAGGAACAGCGGTTTGGCGGTTTCCCTTGAAGCGGAAGGGTATTGATTTCCTGGAGTAAGTGCGCAGCGAAGCTGTACATCAAACTGCATGTAGCTTCGATGCACAAGAACATGTCTGCAAGAAGCACCCGGCTGGAGCGCAAATGCTGTCGATCACTGCCATCAGCAATGGCTGCCTAACGGATGCAAAGATGAATAATTAAAAGCCGGACAGCTCATCTCCTGCGGGTGCCGCTTCTCCATGCCTGCCAATTATCCAAGTCCCGATCATGCAGATATGAGGACATGGGTTAGAAACAACTGACTTTTCACATCTTCATGCCAAATTCAATAACTTCTTGCTTGTTCCTCGTTGGACTCACGCCAGCGACGCGTGTTTCTGAATGTAAGTGTCAACTTAAGAAGGAAGTGACATCAAGACAGCCAAGTGCTATTATTTCAAGGCCCATGGAGCAGCACTCTGCTTATATGAAGCCTCCTTGGCCCATTAGTGAAAATAACATAGGAGCTGCTCCAGCACTGGGGATGAATATAGACAGGAGTCTCCATCCATCTACTCTTCATTATTATTATTTTTAATCGCATTCTTCTTTCAGTCATATGGAAAAGAGCTCCTGATGCTCAAAGTGATGGCTACATGTTCATTATTTCATTGCTTAACCAGTCTATTTAAAGTGAATCACCCTTTAATTCCTTTATTGCAGTTGGATATGATTCCGGCGCGAACTGAGTTGAGGATTTTATTGAAGGTTGCTGTTTGAGATCTCAGCCCTAACCCTAATCCAAAACCCTAACCCAAAACTCAGAGTCCAAGTTCCTTAACTGTGACACTGCAGCTGTCTCACTTTCTCACTGTCTCAATTCGAGCGAACTGAGTTAAGGACTTTATTCGAAGGGGCTTTCTTAGACCTCAGCTGTGCCCCTTATCCAAAATTTTAACCCTACCCCCGACTCAAACCCTAACCCTTAATCAAAAACCCAACCCCAACTCCAAAACCCTAACCTTAATGCTAAGCCAAAATTCAGATTCCCTTAACAGTAACACTCCAGCTGTCTTACTTTGCACAATGTTCAGTGTCTTTTTGGCCCAATACTTTCTTTATTTCACCAGAACCACAGTGAGCTGATTCCACTAAAAACATGGGTTTGCGGGGATTCTTTTACTGTGCGGGCATCGGCTGAGCCTCGGAAGCCCTGTATAGCCCAGGTTCAACTTGCTGGTTCTAACCAGGTTAACCAGATGATGAATGCCTCTTCCAAGACCTCAGGGGTACATCAACAAACGAGATCTAGGAGGCGCTGCTTTAAAAAAGTCACCTAATTAACAGGAATAAAACAGAAAGTAGTGAAATACATTATATCTTCATGTCTATAACTTCAGCTGAGGTTATTTTTCTGGGGGGCACTGCAGCCCAAATGAGATTAAACTCCTCTTAACTAAGTGTAGAGAATGAATTGAAAGTTATCTGTAACGCTTCCAGCCCTGTTTAAGCTTTGTAATATTTATTTTTCTGCTTGAATAGAGACCGAAATGAGTCACAGGAGCGACCGTAATTGCCTGCGCATTAACGTTGTCTCTGCCGCCCCTGCGCCTTTGACAAAGTCTCACTGAGCGACTGGAGTGATGGTCACATCAGAGGAGGAGGTGTCACCATGGAAATGGTGCTCCTCACGCGCGATTCAATATCCCTCCGCGCTCCCCGGCGTCACGCTGGATGAGGAGTGCCCTCCAATTAAAATGATTTTAACCCCCCCTCAGATTATTAGACGGTTTACTGTCAAGGCGAGCGAAGACGAGAGGGGTTATCGACGGCTGCCGAGGGAACGAGACAAGGGGACCGCATCGAGCCCGACAGCTTTGACGAGCGCGTGGATGTCCCTCAGAGCGCCCCTCGCTTATGGGATTAATTAAGTGACAGCCCCCGGCCTCAGACTGCAGTGTTTAAGGGGCACGGTATGCAGTGGTGCGGTTTGGCGGGGGTGATTTGAGCGCTGCCCCAAGCCAGGGCCCGACAAGCTCCCTGTGATGTTACCACCACCACTTCAACATAACAGGCAGAGGAAATCAGTGGGAACAAGTGTGCGCAACACAACAAAATTACGTAACCGTAGCAACGACACGTTTGTTTAGTAGGAGACTGTACAATTCTTAATCTGGGGAGGTTCATAATACATAATTAATTAATAAAGACAAATTTGATTTATTTACAGGTAAGATTCTGAAAAAATTTCAGGTCCAATAAACGGAGGTCAGTTGAACATCACAATATTTCTAACTTACCTGGAAGGTCCTGGGTTTGAATCCTACTCTTGTAGTAACACTTTTGAACAAGTCCTTACCCAAAATAGCTGCGTTGAAAATTTCCCTTCTGCATAATTGGGTAAATCACTGTAAGCAGCGTAAAACTGTAAGTCGCTTCAGAGAAAAATATCAGAAAAATTAGTAGTAATAATATTTTGATTAACTTCAAGTCACTTTAAAATTAAAGCAAATTTAAAATGACTGAAAACAAAAATAATCTTCACAACTCCCATTCAGTACAGCTTGTTGACAGATCCTTCACATAAACACATCCAGGGATCCTCATGTTTACCACAAGTGATCCTTGTTTACCACACTCAGGAACAACAAACATGGGTGTAAACACAGTGGAAGTGAGCTGAATCAAGGTGCTTCCACACTCCTGTTTCTGTGTGCTTTAAAGCATTTCATCAGGTTAGTGAGTAGGCTCAGCCATTGTCCACTCTGCTCCAGGCTAAAATTTGAGAAAATACACAAAAAAAGCAATTAAAAATAAACATGTGATGAATCTTTTAAAATCTATGACTCAAGCCTTTGTTAACACCCAGTGCCAGTCTACAGCCTACCAAGGTTCTGATCGTCCCAAATCTGAAACTTCCCAAATGAGAACATAAGCTGAGAAGGTAAAGCCCTTTGTTCAATGGCACGTCGAACTGAGGATATTGACATTTTTGCAGAAGGTAGTAGGTTTGCATCACGGTGGCTATACCACAGAGCAATAAATAGTATTTAAAAATGCTGCAGCAAATATGGAGCTTGGAGCTGTAAAGTACGTAACTCCTTATCTGGAGAGTCAGATATGCAAATAAACAATGCAATGCAAAATTAAACAGAACATTGTTATGTAAAAATGTCTAAAAGAACCGTACACATGAAAATAAGTGATATAATAATACAAACAAGCAGCAGCAAATAATAACTTATTCTTAATGACAAAACAATATACAGCATGACAATAACATTGTGTTTGCTAGCCACTGTGTCTCCATTTACTTTTGGATTTAAAATTCCAATCACAACGCTGCATTCAACATACAGAATAAGGTATAATTAATTATTCCAATTGGACAAATTTTTATACGATAATGTACAAATAATTTCTTGTCCAAGTGCATGTATTAAAAATATGTAGCAAACTCTTGTAATAAGGAGTGTATTCATACGAGTGCAGAATATAATCAGCGTTAAAGCCATTAATTTTAAAACTTTATTTCTGCAGAATAGTTTTTAAACTATATCCTGAGCAGATTTTTAATTTGCATTTTCCTCTGAAATCCACCTTTTTTTTTTTTTTTTCCAGATTGAATTCTTTTGTCTTATACAAGAACAGCGTCAACTTGCCAATATATATTATTATAGTATTTAAATACTGTATATAATGCATCTTTATTAATGTATCCAACTCTATAAAATATATCTGGTCTCCATCAATGTCCCCACCACTGTGAAACAATATGAGTGACTTAAAGATTGTTTCTAAGATTTTTTTCAAATTGAATATACAGCCTCATTGTGTGCATGTCATATGCAGTTGGACTCTGGATGTCTAAATGGCCATTTATAACATCTATGGATGGAACTGGATTTGTAATAAGTTACATCATCATTTTGTGTCTATTTCTGTTCTATGTACAATTTACATGGAGTCTCTGACAGTTACATAGATAGATAGATAGATAGATAGATAGATAGATAGGTCAATCCTGGATGAGGCTACAGCAGTTTTTTCAAAAGATACTTTATTGACTGTTATTTATTTAATTTGTCGACAATTTTATACATGTATTTGCAATATAAAATTCACGTTTGCAATCTCACATAGGCATATGACTGGATGATAACAGGGGCCATTTATAATAAGTAGCTGCTTTTTGGTCAAAGGGTTTCAGAGTAATTTTTCTTTAACCTGTGGCTTTGAACCACAGATTTCTGGTTTTAAAGTTCAAGTTCTTGTCAACACTGTGATTCCCAAAAAAATATTATTCTGTGTAATCTGCCAGCGGATGTGCAGAGGGACGCCAGCCTTCTGAAGACATCCCGCGGCCCTTCTCCTAGACGACTAACGGGTGCTCTTGTCAAGCCCAAGTGCACCTATTGGTATGGAAGTATTCCCATTGATCAGTGTCGGGTCCTGGCAGCGTGGACTGGTCCCGCGGGGCTGTGCAGAGCGAAGGCGCTTTGAGAGAGGAAAGAGACTGGCGTATCTGGCTTCTTCCCCGCTCGAGTGTACGGCTGGAGATCGCACACAAAAGGGCAGCATGACACGGACTCCTTGTTACATCACTTTACATTATTTATTTGCATGCTATGCACTGGTGAATCCCTACGTCAAACACCACCCTGAACTTACCGACACTTTTAACACATTCAGATAGCTGGAGCTCACTCAGGGCTTTTCCCTAGAGTACAGCAGCAGGGATTTGAACCTGCAACCTTCTCCACAGAAGCCACCATCCTCTGGTAATACTTTTGTATGTCTCTTACAAAAATGTGTCATGATGGTTTGTCATTTCTTTTATCTGTGACCTCGAGAATGCAGCTTAAGTCTGTATTTAGGATATAAGAATAAATTTTATAATATTGTACTGTGATATGAAGGAAGGTTAAAAGAAAAAAAACACACACACAGTCTGACACCGCACGTCCCAAGAGGGGTCGCGGCAAGCCGGAGCCTAACCCGGCAACATAGGGTGCAAGGCTGGAGGGGGAGGGGACACAACCAGGACGGGACGCCAGTCTGCCGCAAAGCACCCCAAGCAGAACCCAAGACCCACCAGAGAGCAGGACCCAGCCAAGCCCGCTGCACCACTGTGCCCCGCTAAAAGAAAATAAAACAGTTTAACACCTAGGTACCATGTACACATTAAATCCCACAGTCACACCATAGACTACATATAGTCTGGTGACAAAGGTCTTAATAACCAGATTTTGATTAACACGTTGAGCTAAAAATATGACCTAAATTAAAAAGTGTGGCAGAATATTTCCTTACATAAATCATAATAATATGAAGTTTCTATCATTTTAATAGATTTTTCACATTTTGTGCCCGTATTGTTTAAAGCGCTACTCACATTAAGCGCAGGCAACTAATATAATTAAATCTTTTAACCTCTGAAAAAGTAAAGAAAGTAGTAAAATGAGTGGAAACATGAATTATGTGGATGTTGCTAGAGGATCTCCAGCAGATCCGGAGAGAGCTTCCCTCGTCCCTCATGGGTTAGCTCTGTTACTGTTGAAATGGATATTATTATAGACTATATGAGAGAACAGTAGGCTCTGTGGGCAAATCT
The DNA here is from genome assembly GCF_900964775.1 of Scleropages formosus. NCBI lineage: Eukaryota > Metazoa > Chordata > Actinopteri > Osteoglossiformes > Osteoglossidae > Scleropages > Scleropages formosus. The sequence continues at coordinate 10,354,702 of NC_041830.1, read as the reverse complement.
TCCGAGGCTGACAGTTGCATCTAACTTCTGCCAAACGGCTCTACACAAATTGCATATGCGCTTTGATTTATCAAGAGTGGAGGTTCGAGTTCTATGCCGTCCCTGCTCTTGTTCCATGGAGGTAGGGACTCAAGGTGATTTTAACCACTAGAAACACCTGATGTCACTGAGAAATTACAGCAGACTCTTAAATGGTACTATGCTGATGATAGTGCCACATCAGAAGCAGAGATGGATCTCCAGATATCCCAGATGAATGCAAATAAAGGTTGAGATATACCAAGGTGAGCACAAGATGTTGACAAAACCTGGCAACATCTGGGACTGTGAGAAGCATAAGATGTACTTCAGATGGACTTTAGTGCAGAGAATAAGTTTAACATGGCACAAGGTGATGTCCTCCTCCTTGCTCCTGGTGACTGCCCAGAGATACTCTACAATACCACATGCTGGTTTGGAACAAGTAAGTGTTCCAATCGCTTCCGCAAAGACTTTTTCCCAGAAGAAGGCTGTCCAGACAAATCTGCTCTCTTATGGTCCTCCAAATGACCAAATGCCAACCCCATGCTGCATTTCTGAGGGTTCCTGGAGTGAAGACGACTATTCCCAGAGAATTGGAGGAGGTCCTTGCGGAGGGATAATGCCAGATTCCTACACGTCCAGCCGCTTGTTCATTCCAGGCTGCGCTGTACTTTTGCCGACCCGACTACACGGCCATCCAACACCTTATAGCTGTTTCTTTTCCAGTATTTCTTCTGCCAGCACCTGCAGCAAATGATAGATCAAGCCTTGTTCTGAAAGTAAAAATCAACTCTTGTTCAAAATGCATCAACATCCACAGCCAAGTAGTTCTGGTGATCTAACTCCTCATTGCTGAGGACTGTTGAAAGAGTCTTACTTTCAAGCCACTGCAGATCAAGATGAAGACTGAACTGATGCCTGAAAAGTCAAGTAATGTTGGGGTTTGGGACTTCCAGCAACCCCATATTTTGCAACGCCATACATTTACATTTAAAGTGTAACTTTCTCCAAATTGACACACAGCTCAGAGTAAACAGAAGTGCCGCAACAACAGACAAACAGCTTTAGACACAGGACTATCAACTGTCTGATACCACTATGTTGCTAGGTCACACCCCTCAAGTAACGCCCGAAGAAGTGACATTAAGAGAGAAAATTCACAGGTAATCGTAGCAGATGGTGTTGAACTCATTTATGTTGCTTTCAGGAGACCAGGAGAGAAACGGTACTGAAAGAGATGGATTTGAGACCATTCTTGAATTCTGGGAGGGATTCAGCAGCTCTGAGGGAGAGGGAGCTCATTCCACCGCTTTAAAGCCAAAACTAAGAACCAATTAACTTTTGATTTTGAACCCTTCAAGAGTGGGACCACCAAGTGGCCAGAGGTGGAGGTTCACAGCACTTTTGCTGAGTTCTAGGGATTCATACACACACAGATACACACACACACACACACACACACACACACACACACAGACACACACACACACTTAACAAAAGACTGCAATTTTTCAGATTTGCTAACATGTGTCTTTGATATGTCACAGCCATTTTGCTGTGATTAACGATTAATTGCTTGTTTGTTCAGATCCGATTCGCCTTTCATGTATAAAAGGCCTCCCAGCGTCGCTCCCTTGCGCAGACCATAATTACAGTGATGATTTCATTTCCACAGCAAAATCAGAACACAGGCAGGTGTAACATAAGCACACTGTGTTCTGTAAACCTCTGAGATTTGTGAGTCTTGTTATTATTGTTGTTATTATGTTGCTATCAATGCCTTTTGCTGCCATACTGATTTTATGGTTTCCATCCTCTTTGACCGGAGACCGAAAGCACCCTGGGTCTGCCGAGCTCCAGCCGCTTCGAATACGACTTCGATTTTCTGTGTCCGGCACATTTAAAAATGGCAGTGCATTAAGTGCTGTTACCGTTCCACTCCAAATCATTTACTGCCCATAAAATGCTTCCTTCACGTTCTGAAGCATATTTAATTAAATTCCCTTTGCTTTTAAATCGTCCATTTACAGTACTTGAGCTTCAATTAAAATCTTAAAAATAAGTATCCATATTTCTATTTTAAAAAAATATCTTATTTCTGGTGAGGAAATGGTTTCGGAACAGCATATTTATGTGGAGAGATGTACATATAAAACCACACACACACGCGTGCGCACAGGCACAAGTGAAAGCATGTAGAGGCAAAAAGAGCGACACACAATTACACAAATAAACTTTCAAGGCCCCCTCCCCACAGAAAAAAAAAAAAAAAAAAAAAACTACTTTAGAGGATCCAGACTTGAATTTCAATAATTTTATCACATCTTTTTTCTTTCATAAAAAAAAAAAAAAAAACACAGTGGCCTGATTATAACTGAATGGATGTAAAATTGATTTTTAATTAATGCACTTATTTTGTTATGCTGGCATGCCTGCCGTTGAGTCCAGGCGCTTCCAGCAATTTGCGCCGACCTTGTTACATCGCAAGCGTGACCACCAAGAATGTCGCACGCCCAGTGTTCACATGTCCCATCTTGTCCGCGGGCATCACTGCGGCATGCTGCCTTTGTCTCGGTTCAACCACAATCTCTCGAATTCCAGCCCTGCTCAGTGCGTCCCAGCAAGTGACCCTGTCCCATCTATTCATAGCGACTCTGTATGAGCTGATGCCCACAAATTTCTAATGCAGACATGCAGAAGACGAGCCATTGTTTGAGCCTTGTATGCGGAAATGCATCACGCAGGGTGCCGAAGCATGATCGCCAGCAATAAATCGTCGAAAAAAAAAGAAAAAAAAAAACAAAAAAAACAGAAGAGAGATTATTCAATGCATACTTCTGCCACTCTGTCACCAAGTGCCATCTCCAGCTCTATGTAGAAAGCCCTGGAGAGCTCTGACATTTTCAAATGTTGCACTAAATGTGAATAATTAACCGGAATGCCAAGATTATTGAATGCGAGATTGTTCCTAGCATTTGCTTCCGCGGAATTTGCAGGGAGCTGTCGGAGAAGGTGTCGGCGCCCTGCTGACATTTTGCAGCGGGGCAAGGGTTAATATCTCCTTGGTTGCATCAGCCAAGAGTTGTAAATAGGGCTGAACAGCAGCTCGGGTGCAGAAGACAAATGTGATCCGTAACGGGGGAAATATTCGGGAAAGTCGGAAATAACACACTTCGTGGTGAAATTCGGGCTGTTTAACAATATGTTTCGGTGGCATCGAAGGGTTACGTCTAAAGGGAAAAAGACAAAGACGTTGTTATAGTCTACATTTATTTAGCTGACGCTCTTCTCCAAAGTGACTTCCAGCGATCTACCCACGTACTCAGCTGGGTAAATTTACTCTATTAATTCAGTGTGTAAGTTCTTTCCCTGTGGGTACTACAGTAGGACATGGGACTTGAACCCCTGTCCTTCAACACCTGCTTGTTAGGGGAACCATTGTGTCTTAATCTGGGAGATGTGTCAAACAGGAGCTGCGAGTCGCAGAAAAGATAGTATTTATAACAGGTAGGAGATTGTCAGAAAGGGTAATTGTGAGCGGGAGATGTTCTTGCGGTGTTTGGGTGGGTGCCTGTTTTGGGTGTGTGGGGATTGGTGGAGAAGTGCCTCCTCCCACAGGTAGCAACGTTCAAGTGAATGTCTTCTCTCCCTAAAGCTGCTCCCTAAACAGATACTTTTGGCTCAGGCTGAACTGCGGAGAAAAATAATAACCAATAAACAGACCGAGAACTGGGGGAAGGAGAATTAGATCATCGCTTGCTTCCGCCTTGGTTGAAGGAGCGGGCTGCGATGGAACAGAGATGGAGGTAGAAGGACGTGATGGATCAAGGCCTGTCTCCTGCTCGTAGGGGAGGAGAGCCAGGATGAACGGGGCATATCCACAGCTATCCGAGGACAAAGGCAAAGCTCAGAAATCAGGATCGGGCGTGATAATGAGCCATGACGGACCGAGCACAAGCGTGCAGTGCCCGCTCACTGAGAGGGGCGGATCCGGGGGTGGAGAAAGGAGCCAGGAGTCGGTCCCCCGGGGGGCCCGAGGCATGCGTAGCGGCCGACGGGGGCGCGTGGGAGAGCGAACGGACGCAAGGGGCTGGTTCCCCTTGATGGTGCCTTTGTAGAGCGAAAGCGTTTCATAACCCGCACAGAGACGGGAAAACATCTGAGACTTCAGCAAGAGGGCTCCGGGCTGTGGGTCCCTCGACGGCAGGAAAAGAAGGAAAAGGAAATGAAGGGAGCGCCGAGCAGTACAGAGAGAGAGAGAGAGAGAGAGAGAGAGAGAGAGAGAGAGAGAGAGAAAGATGAGGAGAGGGGGGAGAGAAAAAGAGCTGATGAGTAGGAGTGATGATAATCACCAGAGTCAAAATAAAGTAAAACCATCAGGCAGCTTAACTGTTGATGCAACTTTGGTGCTTCTTCACCTGGTAACAGAAGTTTTAAATATCCAGCAGCATGAATTATGTATTTGATATTGTTTTTTTCTGACCAATAAATAATTTTATGCATTTTACATTCGATTCTGTGCCAGAAAGAAGCTTTTTTTTTACACCGTGATGCTTTATATGTACAGGTGTTTTCTACAGAATAGACTCATCTCAAGTCCACCTCATCAGGGTACGACAGTAGAGCTCCTTGCGGAGTTTTAACCAGGAGGTTTTTTTCCTTTCTTTTCCTGTCCCTTTTAGTAACACCCCATCACTCAATGTGGCAAAAATTACAATCTTAACCCCCCATGCTACTAGTCATCTGGTTTTCCTTTTTTTCCCCATGTAGGAACATTCAGTGAAGACAAAGAAATGAATAAAATGTTTTAAAAAAAGCCGGTGAGTTCTGTGTTTCTCCCTGTCAGTTGGAAGCTCTGGAAAAAGAGTTCCTCTCCACCTTGGAGCACAGGGAGAAATTGCCGACCTCATCTGTCTGATTTTCCCTTTGTGTTGCCGTGCAAACGAGCGTGGCGCCGGTGCTCAAGTGTCACAAATGGCAGTTTGCAGTGGTGCGACAAGGCAGTGGTCCGATGATTGCAGGCTTGCAAGGTATGTTTTAGTTCCCCGCGGAGAGGGGCTTCTTTGAAAGACATATCAGTGGCTTGTCTTGCCTCCTACGGGGGACTGGAGGAGAGACATCTAATTCGATGGTGGCTTTGATTTCGAGAGCGTGACAAAATCTTAAAGTGGAATCCTTTTGCAGTTAGAAACAGATGAGCTTGGAATACTGGTGGGGTCTAAAAATAAACATAGCATGAGGATACACTACAGATAGGGTTGGATACAGAAATTACTGTAAGTGCCTATAAGGTGATGGCCACTCTTGTTGAATACTATAAGTTCTTCCAGGATGTTCCATCCTCCACTTGTGTCCTTAGTGTTGGAAAGGGTGTGTTCATCGGTTGTCCTTCCCCAACTCTTCCAGTCATCACTTTCTTTTCAGAGATCCAGTGTTCAGAATATTAAAGCCAGTCTCATCATTTGTGCTTCCAGTGAAAGTTCTGGTTTGAGTTTATCCAACATCTGTCCATTTGTTTTCCTGGCAGTCTGTGGTATCCTTAGAAATCTCCTCCATTACCACAGTTCTAAGGAGTGTATGTTTTTCCTGTACTGTTACTACAATGTCTACCTTTACATCCATATATTGCAATATCATTGAAAATACCTTCGATTGAACAATTGCAATCTTAATTCCTGTGGGTGCATCAGCATTTTTAAATACCTCTTCTAGATCTTTCTCTGCAGCTCTACCATTTGCTGGTCTTGACTGCCAGATCCTTTTTTGCTGTTTTCCGATCCCAAGAGGGTGAAGTTGTCTGCACCTTCTACGTCTTCACCATGAGCTCTAAAGTTCGCTGCTGTGCCAGTTGTCATGATTTTAGTTTTCGTCACATTTAATCTTAGCCGAAATTTTCGCTCTCCGCTTCAACTTTTTCGAACGGGATTTAAAAATCTTCTGCATCCTTTGCTGTTATTGTGGTATTGCTGACATACTGAAGATTACTGAAGTTCCAGCCACCAATTTTGAATCCACATTTCTCTTTTTCCAGTCCAGCATCTCCAATAATGTGTTCAGTGTACAAGTTAAAAAGGTATGGAGAAAGTATGCAGGCTTGTCTTATTCCTCTAGGCAATAGAAAACCTCTATATTCTTCTAATTAGCAAAACATTCTGCTGAAACTGTTCCTCCATGTAGACTCAGAAGACTCGGCACTAGGAAGTTGAGACAGAATTAACGCATTGGGTTTATCATTGCAATTATGGTGTTACTTTCCACAGCTGCCACTTTACAGTGTTGAAGGTGAACTGCTAAATAATTTCTGCATTATCCTGTGATAACTTCATAACAGATAACCTGTGAGGAGCCCATCGCTCTCCACCGGATGGAGACGTTCATAAAAACAGGCTGTCCATCAAGGGCTATGCTCCGAGAGCTTCCTTTATGAATAATGAAAAACAACAAGTCAGCTTAAAGCGTTGCAGAGATTTAAAGTTGTCAAATGGTGCAAATGAGGAGCTCAAACAGCACTGTCATCAGTTAAGACACCCTTGACGCCTTAAGATGCCTCTTTTTTACAAGTTCTTTCCTCAGCGTCTCTGTGATTCTTCTGAGAAAGAATCCCAACAATCTGTCCCCTTCCCTTGCCCTCAGAACAGCTGTTTTTATGTTAAAATTACAAACCCTACACATTTCCTGTGTAGTTCATTTGCAGCCAGTCTTGCCAGTGTGCATCGGAAGTGCATGTACATATTTCATAAGAGATTCCATCAGAGTCTGAAATGGTCTTCAACATTTAACCTTCAAAAGTGGCCAGTAAACGCATTAGATGACAAAGAGGGTTGATAGCAGCCAGACTCATGATGACAAAAAATCCCCCCACCCCCAAAAAAAAAGACTTGTTCAATTAAAGTTGTGTTTAAAACACTTCGCAGAGTTCAGATAAAGACTAAACGGTGCGCAAAGCTGGGATGATCTTGGAGGGACCGAATGAATCCCCTCTCAACCCCATGTTCGCTGACTTCCCCAATCCTATGTGGAGACAAAGTTCTAATTACTTGAAGAATGAATTGTGTCAAATGAACGTTAATCTCTAAATCTGTCCTCTGAAATGCTGCTTTAATTTCAGCTTCATGTTTTATGAGCGTAGCCTGGGAAAGAACTGAGCCACAACCCCCCCACCACCACCACCACCACCTGCCCCAAGAAATCTCACTCCCACTCCTTCGCTCTCTCCTCCGCTCGCTCCGTCTCTCTCTGTGTTCCCCATCCCATCCATTTGCTGTCTACTGCTCCTGCCTACTCTCTTTTTAAAGGTGTGATCTATGTTCAGTGACAGTTTAATGAGCGATTTCCCATTTCAAGGACTCCTCTTGCATCATAAAAAAGGAGAATGCATAATATATGTGATGCTGAGACATGTGCAGCATCACACAAACTCTGTGGCAGCGGCGTGAGGGAAGAGAGCTTTGTTTAGTACGGCTCCTTTCCCAATTAAATTAATTGTGCATGGCAGGTAAGTTACAGAACTGATCTTCAAACGAAAAGGTTGTTGATCAAGTCCTCGTGGATGTGGACCTTTCTGCTGTACACTTTAGAAAGGATGGACTGAGAAATCTTCAGAATATACTGGGTCCTCGTGTTTTAAAGAATGGTCGAGTTAGAAATTCTTGACAATAAAAACATTTTCCAGCTGACTGGTTTATTTTTACTCTTCTCTATTTGCAAAAATTTTCAGTAATTTGGAACTGTAGTGGAAGGAAGGCGACATCTTTTTACCCTCCCAGCCCATAGGTGTCACACACAGACACATTGTCTGAAACTGCTTGTCCCAAGCAGGGTCGCAGCAAGCTGGAGCCTAACCTGGCAACACAGGGCGCAAGGCTGGAGGAGGAGGGGACACACCCAGGACGGGACGCCAGTCCATCGCAAGGCACCCCAAGCGGGACTCGAACCCCAGACCCACCAGAGAGCAGGACCTGGTCCAACCCACTGCGCCACCACGCCCCCCCCCCCCCATAGGTGTCAGTAAAGTAAAAAAAAAGAATGAGTGGATGGGACGTCTTAATTCAACTCACTTCCACAATGCTTACAACTGGTGTCCAGTGATCAGTAACAAGAGGATGAACGTTTCACGTGTTTAAGCAACGAATCCATCAACAAATGGCATTAAATAGGATTTTGGAGACAGCATATTTTCATTTTCAGTCATTTTAAATCCGTTCCAATTTTAATGTTGTTCAAATTTAACACAAAAAAATGTATAATAAGTGTCTCAACATATTTGTGTTTATTGAGGCTATATCCAAGATTTTAGCAGAACCTCAACTATAAATAAAAAAAGGGACATCCATTTTTTTCGGCTTTTATTGGCCATGACTTAGTTGTAAAAGTGATTTTTAGGAGTTTCAAAATGAGTTAACAAATAAACTTGCGGTCCCAGTTTTCTATAAAATTCAGGCGCCGGGGTATGCGGATAAAAATGGTTGCTGAATAATATAACAAAGCAATGAATTTACTTCAAAGGGAAACGGAGGGAAGGAAAGGACCCAACGAGTTTATCCGTACGAGTTTGAAGCGATGTGTTTTCCCTGTGTGGCGCGCCTCTTTGGCACCTTCTCATTGCAATGCCCACTCTTTGTTTCAAACTTCCAACTCTTCCGGTCCAACTGGCGCCTCTCCAGTCCGCTCCTTTCTTATTGGCTGTCCTTCAGCCAAAGGCGGCCAATCAGCTCTGTCCGCCCGGTGGGTTGCCGCGGATGCGACACTCGGGCTTTGGCCAGAGTTCCCGGGAGGAAAGCTGCTGCTTCGTTTGGTTGCGACGGGCGCACAGAGCCAAGTCGGGATCTCAGTTCCTGCTGGACAGCCTCGCTCCTCGCAACTCTGGAGGCTGCACTTTGGTCAGGAAAGTCTTGTTCCAATTTCCACCGCGAACCAGAAAATCAGGGCGGCCTTTTTTTTCCTGCCGTTCTCACAAGAAAACTAATACTTTGCCTACAGCGGTACGCTTCCCCTTTCCATGGGAGTTAAATAACTCCATTTGAAACATTTTCTTTTCCCCACAGCGTGATAGTGGTCGAGAAAACAGCAGTGCTGTTGAGGCCCGGAGAAACGGTGCACAGTCATTGTTTCACCAGTATCGGTGTTCCAGCTATCAACCCACAGCACAAACACACAAGCACACACATAATGATGAGCCCTGTGACTGTACCTTTGGCAACCCCACATCGGCCAGACCTATTTAATGGGCTGCTGACCATATAACCCCAGCTGCCCACCCTACTGCCCCACATTGTGTTTGTGCCAACAAAGAGCCCACCTCATCCTCTACCATGGTACCCCTCTTTGCCCAGGCCGCCAGTGTCCTTGCGCTGCCTGATTCTTTATGTTTCATCTCTCGATAGTCCTTGAGGCTGCGCTGAGCTGCCTTGCATCTTTGAGTGACCCCTCCTGCGAACTCCTCCCATAGATCCCTTTAGAGGGCCCTGCCTTATGAACCCCTCCTGTGGACCCATCTTGTGGATCACTCTAGAGGACTCCCTCTGTAGTCTCCTTCCAAGGACACCTCCTGAGAACCTCCCATGTCCAAGAAGGTCTCAGCCTAGTACCGTCAGTGAGAAACACACATCTGGAACGGTACACGATGTGATTAAGGACAGAATTTGGACCACTAAGGCTGCTGGGTCAAAGTCCCTGCTGCGATAAAATGCTTTGGATGAGAGTGTGCTTAGAAAATAGCTAATTATAATAACTTTACATGGAGGTTATGAATGGTAGTCTGGGTTTCAATTGTTAGGAAGCTTGGGGGATTTCCTGTGAAACTGCCTTTGCTTTCGAGTGTCGCCAATTACCCATGGGATGAAATGACGGCAAGCAGCCGGACAGGAGAGGTTGTCCAGGCAACCGCAGGCAATAGCGCTGGAATGGTGGCTTTTGACCTTTTGTCTGAAGGGGAGCTGTTAGCTCATCCCTTGGCAGCCCTTATCCTCACTGTAGGTATGGGGTTGAGGCCCTGCGGATGGACTTCTGGCTGCTCTTTAGGGGAAAAATGTCCTCAGGGAGCTGTGAACTGCCATAAGCCAAAGTATGAGAAAAGACAGTCTCTGCATCAGGCCCTAAAGGTTCTTCAAATTAGCCCAGACCATAGTAGAATCCCTGACATCTACAGTGATAATGACACTTTTCTTTCTCTAGTTTTCAAAATAATATTTGGTCAGCTGGAAGGCATCTGTTGTTGGATCCTGCAGGGTACAGACTTAAAACAAATAGTCACCAGCTGTGGCAGATTATTATGATACAAAAAAAATGAATAACATTTATTTAGCTGACACCTTCATGTCAAAGTGAACATACTGTGTAATGTTCCAGAAAGACCTTTACCCTGATTTATCTACTTATACTGCATGGTATTCAGACTCTGTTAGTTGAGGGTAAGTACCTTGATCGAGGGCTCAGCATCCGCAGCAGGACCGAAACTGGGAGCCTATGAGTGCAGCATCACTAGCCACTACACCACCTGCACATGTCCCGTGAAACTGTGTTCGTGGAGTCTGAAGGCTGCTGTCCTGGCTATATAATAACTTCAGCTTCTATCCTCCTGGCAATAAAGTTTAGTGAGCACCACAGCAGAAGCACTGGAGTCCAGTGCCGGCTTCCCTCAAATGACGAAATCCCCCAGAATGCCTTGCTAGGCCATCGTGCTTTACAGGATCTGCACAGCTGCTTTTATTTCTTTATGTTTGCATGTGATATTTTTGGCACTTCTTCACGTGGCACCTATGCACCTCGCTCTACCTCCTGCACCCTCAACTCCCCACGGCGCGACTCGAGTGTGTACGGTCGCAAGAAATGTCAGCACCGCTTCCCGCCCGTAATAAACAGAGCCGACGATTATTAACGAGGAGCGGGGGCGCCGTGGAGGCCTGGCTGGACCTTAGAGGCGGGGCCTGGAATGGGAGCGGTATCCACCTCCTACCCTATTCCGCCCTCCCCGCTCACATTTCCTCCGCACCTCGCGAAACACGCCCGTCGTTATCGGCGTCCGTGGCCCTGCCCGGTGCCGCCGCTTTTGATTAGGGGAAGCGCGACTGAAACCCAGCAGAGTTTTCGAAGGAAAACAAAAACTTTAAATTGCGGGTTGTCGCATCACACCACCTGAGAGGAATTTTAAATTCCGACGCCGTAGCTTCAAGATGCATCTCGGCTGCAAACCACAGAGTGCCAACAGCAGCTTGACAACCCGACTCGGTGTTTTTCTGCCGCACAGACACATTTCAATGTTCTTCCAATAATAAACAATGCTCCTTACTGTTGTTTTTGCATTATTATTCCCAGCGTTCGGGAAGTTGTTCCAGCAAAATAAACAAACCCGTACGACAGAAAACAGGGTTAAACCACAACACTCCGTCAGTTGTGTTTTTGTTTGGATGCATTATGTATGCGCCGTACATATTTACAATGAGAACCGTATGCAGCACTTGTGCTAAAATATGCAATCCTACATAATTGAAGCTCGCGTTAGTGAAATCGCGGTGATGCGACACATTTGTCGAGCAAAAATGCATTACAGAAGAGGCACTCCTTCATGTGGGAACAGAAATGAAGTCCTAACCAAAGCAATTTACGACCGAGGGCTTGTTGGCCATGGCTTAGAACATCTACCGAGCCAATATGCTCTTCTAAAATGCCATTATCATAACAGCGTGTTTTTCATAAATTGCAAAAATGTACTGTAGATTGAACAAAAATCTGGAAAAAGGGACAGGATGGTGGATTAAAAGGTGCATGTTAAAAAAGCATCGAAGAATTTACGATCAATGGTTTTGTAGGGTTTTCGGAGAAAGCAGCCTGTTGCGACTCCCTGCCATGCTGCCGCATTCGTAACCGCGGTGAGAGACGTTGCTGCTCGCCGGCGTCAGCCGTCCGACTCGGTCAAGGGCTCAATAACACGACTGACACGCGAGCCTACGGCTACATATTTCCTCCAGGCTATTGATCTAGCCGACTGCCGTACCTTAAGCACCCCTTCCTCGTTGCTGTTTAATGGGCTGTTTATCGGTGAACTGCTCTGCAAATGAGCAGGGTATGAGAGTCCGCCGTTGGCCAGGCCTTATTCAAATAACGGAGTTGGGATCGGCCGGATGGTACAGGGAGACAGGAGATGCGAGGAGGCATGCTGCTTAGCATACGAGGGAGCCATGCGAAGGAAACGGCGCTCCACCGCGAGGTCGTGTCCTTCCTTAGGATTTAATCCCCTCCAATAAGAGTGACTCCTCACCCTTCAGGCAGCGGACTTGCTGGATAGGGATCCTACCCTACTTAGCCTTAAGATCCAACTCTACTAGCCTTCAAGTCTCGGAGCAACAGAATATTTTGATGGCTGCAGTGGGAATGTGTTTGCCCTTGATATTTACCTTGAGATTCACCCTTTATGGGTTTTGTTTATTATTGTTATTTTGCTCAGTAGAAAACAAAGGAAATCAATTATCTCTGTTTGTATTGGTGGATATTAACAGCGGTATAAGTGACTCATTCAGTGGCACCGCAGCAAGGCATCTCTTGGCATTCGGAAGAGCAGACGTTTGGCCAGAAGTCGACTCCTACAACGAGTGACTCTTCTGCCGCTCGCTGGTAGCAGGAGCTGCTTTTGCTGGCTGATGTTCCGCTGCATCTGTTCCCTAACAACTAGAAGCAGCGATACACAAAATTTTGTAAAGATGCCTTGATTAAAAACCACAGAACAGGCCGTCTCGGCCCACTTGACACATCTCTCAGAGATCCATGCTTGTCCAGCTTGTGTTGGAAACAGCCTTTAGGGCCTATTCTACTCATACCAGTGTTGACGAGCTCGCCTCCAACTCAGCCAATACAGTCGAAAGCCTTTCTTTGAGACGATTTATTATCATTATCTCTCAACAATCATTGTTATTAGTCCTATATCTCACACTTTTCTCCAAAGTTATTTATAATGCTAAATTAGGCAGGTACTCTATGTATTAATGGCTCTACCCACAATGCCACCTGTTACCAGATGCGATAACAATTACATTTGTTCATTTAGCAGACACTTTTCTCCAGAGCAACTTATAGTGTTAAGGTACTTCCAATTATTTACCCATTTATGCAGCTGGGTAATTTCACTGGAGCAATTTAGGGTGAGTACCGTGCTCAAGGGTCCAACAGGTAAAGGAGGGATTCAAACCTGCAACATCTGGCTCCAAAGGTAACATCTCAGGCAGGTAATTTTAAACTTTAACCCAATTTAAAATTGCAGAGGCATGTATTTGGCACTTTTTTCTCGGGTAAATTACAGTGTTAGGTTTGTAAACTACTTACAGCACACTGATTTACCCATTTACACTGCTGGGCAATTGTTACTATATCAGTTCAGAGTAGGTAATTTTATCAAGGTACTACAGCAGGTGAGGGATTCATACCTGTGTCCTTCTATTCCAATGCGTTGGCTTTAGCCGCCATGCCATCTGCTGTCCAAATCAAGGTAATACAAATGCTCTCACGCTCCTTTCTCTTGTGCGATGCAGGTGACACTGACTGTGCATGGCACTTATAAACCACCCCCCACCGATCTTACCGAACGCGGAGCACTCCGCTGTCCCCCACTCATGCCTGTAAAAGCCGAGCGGAATAATCAGGCGCTTTAGTGCAGCCACTCCAGGTAATTATGATCGGGTTTCCAATTACAGCGAGAAGTCAGTCCTTGGACATCTCTTTGCACGTCGCTGATATTACTCCGCTGGGAGCGCCGCTATTCAAAGATATGGCAGACATTCTCGTCTGAATTAAGAGTTCAAGTGCGCCAGGTGTCCTGTACAATGGCGCACTGCTTCAGAGTGTTAGCAGCTCCGCTCCCCCTGCGCTCCGCAGGCGCCGGCCCACATGTGTCACTTCGACGGCAGCAACTGGGGCGGAAATGTGACATTTTGAGACCGAGGACGGGCCTGGAAAAAAAAAAAATCTTAAAAAAAGAGAGAGAAAGTAGTCGTTCTCAAAGCTTATATAATATCCCGATTATTTTCCCAGGAATTCGCAATGAAACGTGCATTTTGCATGGCGTTCAGCAAAATATTACCTTACAGCTCATTAAAACAGTGCAGAAAACAACGGGATTAACAGCGAACTTCGCCATTTGCGCAATAAGAGAAGAGGCATTGTGTTAGTGGGTTTCAAAGCTCATTTTGAATCTGTGTTAAGCACATTTTATACATTTTCACAATTACATGGTGAACATTTTGAAGTTCTGTCGACACAAAGTTTGTGCTTGTCAACTATTTGGAAATGGGACAGATTATTTTAAGCAAGTGTGTTTATTCCTCGGAGTCAACGCACTTTGCATTTACGTTTTGCGTAATGAGTTTGCTTTGGAAACCTCCGCCGAATGCCGATTTAATGTGATGCTAATCTCATTAATCATTCAAAGAGGAATAAGCACTGAATCATCAGAAATGTGTCATTCGCTTTCCTCAGGACTGCTGAAAAAAGGGAAAGAGCTGCCAGTTAAATGTGGCGATTAATCATTTCGAAAAGGCCGTGTGTTACGGAACGCCGGAATTTCCTGAATTTGCACTTTGCACCTACAGCGTGACCCTGTACCACACGCACACGGTACATTTACACTGCCTTTATTCAGTCAGCAGCTGTTCGTTTCTGACGCTCGTCTCCAAATCACCGTACAGATCATAATAGATAACATGAAAGTCCACAACAAAGAGCTTCAGATGCAGATGTGTCACAGCACATATTTTGCTGGCGCACGTTATATGAACAGCTGCCCGTAGAAGCGAGTGTGAGTGTCAGATGGTGTGATGTGAATTTATGAAGCAGTCGGGAGATCAGGAGAAAAATGGGGTTTGAGACCTTTCTTGAATACCGGGAAGGATTCAGCAGCTCTGAGGGTGAGAGGGAGTCCATTCCAGCCCGTCAAAACCAAATGGAGAAGCAACAAAAGATTTTTGAATTTTGACCCCTTGTGAGAGGGACCATCAAGCGGGCAGAGGTGTGGGATGCAGAGGTGTAGCAAGCGAGCAGAACCTCTATGTATCTGGGTGCAGCTCCTTCGACTGCCCTGCGGGCCATGACCTGAGAGTTGAACATGATGCCATGAAGCCAATGGAAGCGATGAGGAAAGCTGAGAGAGGGAAAAAACTGCAGCAGGTCAAACGCAATTTGGAGGTCAACCATATTCTAGATCAGCAATATCAAACAATAAAAATAATAGCAGAAAGCATGGGAAACTTTCTACCTTTGTAGAAAGTAATTTTCCGAGGATATTTTTGTTCCAAAAACGAACGAAAGAATTTCCGTGCTCCCTATGAGTTTTACGAAACCGATTTTTTAATTATCGCTGCCGATCGCCACGGCCTGCGTGTATCTGGTGGCGTGGCTCGGCAAGTCGGCGCAGCAGCCGAACTAATTAGTCGCGTTGTTTTGTTCTTTTTCCCATGGTCGCCGTTCTTTAGCTTCAGCTGTCTAATTGACAAAGTGTGCACTTAACCTGCCAAATTAGCAGCAATGTGTTCCATTAAAATTAACGGCTGTCATCGTTTCAGGGAAAGATAACCTTTCGCCACATGTTTAGTCCTCGCTGAGATGTTATGTGTTCCCACTTCCGAATGCCATATGAGTCTGGTCATTATACTATTACTACTACTACTACTACTAATAATAATAATAAAAATAATAATAATAATAATAATAATACCTTTTTAGACAAATACATTTGCAAGGTTAAACATGCTTATTTTTGGGGATTTATAATGAAACACCCACTCACCCACTCACTCACTTACTCTCTTTCCTTAACTATTTGTCTAATGCAGGGTGGTGGGAGTCTGGAGTCGATCCTGAAAGCACAATGTGTTAAGAGAACAGGATTCATCTTGGATGGGACATCAGTCATTGCAGCATGTTCAAACACAACATTATCTGTTTTTTTTTTTTTTTTATTTATTTTAGGCTCTGTTTAATTCTGTTTTATTTTTTATTTTACTCCTGTTGAGTTGCTGAACTTTCAAATAAATTTTTTTGTATTGTCAAATTTAAAAAATAATTTGAATTGCTGTGGCCTGATTAAAACGCATCTTGGGGGGTGCGGTGGGTTGGCCTGGGTCCTGCTCTCTGGTAGGTCTGGGGTTCGAGTCCTGCTTGGGGTGCCTTGTAATGGACTGGTGTCCCGTCCTGGGTGTGTCTCCTCCCCCTCCAGCCTCGCACTCCGTGTTGCCGGGTCAGGCTCCGGTTTGCTGCGACCATGTATGGATAAGCGGTTTCAGACAATGTGTGTGTGATTAAATTGCTACTTTTTTTTTTTTTTTTTTTTGCTGATTGGATGCTTAACCTGTCTTTTCACACAAAAATAAGAGTATGAGCAGTTGTGTCCAGTCTGTTTAGTGGACTGTGCGGCCACCACCGAGCCACTACGGGCACTTTAATTCTGAGACGAAAGCCACGGTGGCACAATGACCATCTGATAGGGTATTGCTGCTGGCTGAAGGGTTGTTCCGGAAAGGGCTTTACCTGCTTGAGTCACCCTCCGTTCTTCACCGCATTCAATGATAAATACAAATTCTCATGAGGTAAAACGTACTGCCTCCTATATTCCGATGTGAATGAGGTTTTGGTGCGCTGTGGATCAGGAAACAATTATGACCTAGTAACATGGTTTGAGTCTCAGCCCGCAGCTTCCATGTCTCCGTATTGGGATTTTAGACTGAGTAAACCATCCCCACCTCTTAGTCACCTGCCTTATTGCGTTTTGGGGGTGGGACCTCATCAAGAGAAGACCTTCTGCAGCATCACTACACTGGGAATTAACATACTGTGTGCCTCAAGGATAGACTCTCGACTGCTGCGTCCCTTTATTGGACAAGAAGTTATTGATATTGGATTGATAGATACAGCCTCAGAATGCGAATATGAATATGGAAAATCCTTCAAAGTTACATAACCTGTATCTTTTTATCGCATCATTGACCATGATTTCTCTTTGGTTTTAATGTAAATGTAGGGAAGTACAACATGATTTCCCTTAGAAAATGTAGGAAATATTATACCATGATACAGCTGATACAGTAGTGCAGGGGTTAGAGAATTGTAAACAGAAATACGGTTAAACGATTGCTACTTCAAATCCCATGACGCAGGCTACTGTTTTACCCCGCAGCAAGGTGTTTAGCCTAAATTCCTTGGGTAAAATATTCAGCTGAATAAAGTTTATGCTATGTGAGCTGATTAGGTGTAAAGCATAAATTAAGCAAATGCGAAATGCTATTCACCCTCGCTCTGGAAGTAGAAGTAATTCATGTTATCGCTGCCCTATATTCTGCAAGTGCTTCAAGATGATTATTGGTATTAATTTCTGCTCCATTTTTCTTTCTCTGCAGGCTCACAGTGAAGGGGCCACGAGCATGTTTTGTGGACGGACTACATTCCGACCCGCAGTTCCCACGTTCCCCTACGCGAGGCGCCGTCCCCGATGGAAACCCTCCCGTGTTTTCTTCTCGCTCTTATGACTGAGGCCGAAAGACAAGGCCAGAAACATGCAGGAAAAATGCAGTGGTGAATGAGTGGCCCTCTGGGGCCCTGAAAACGCATTATCACAAGGCCATTACACGTTAATTGTTTTACATGGGACAATATTTATCCAAAGGCATTTACTAAACATAAAAGACTATTTTAACATTCATTAGTTTTATGAATACGTAATCTACAAAGTGCTAAAATCAGACTGGACAGCAGTGCCGGCTAATCACATAAATTATTATTATTATTAATATTATCATTATTATGCTAGGCTTCTGGGATAGGCTCTGGACTGCCAGGACCCTGCACAGGACAAGCTGTTAGTGAAAATGGATGGATTGATGGGTGAATTATTATTAATACTAGAAGTAACAGTAATAGGAGAAGTAGACATAGCAGTAAATTTGAGTAAATTATTAATGTTAAACATTTTAAATGATCCCTGGGCATTAAAATTGGAAAATTACATCATTTAATTTTATTTAATAAATTAGCTTTATTGGCTCCCTGTGATATGGAGGATGTGAGTATCAGTCTGATGAGAGTCATGCGGAAGAGGGATGGGGAAGTTTCTGGACGAGAGGTCACGTCAAGGTCTGTCGATTTCCCGCTGGACGCGCTGACCCCCACCGGCACTCTGCCGTCCTCCTCCAGCCGAATGGAGGACAACAATAAAGCCCCAACAAAAAGGATCACGCACAAAAGCTCTCCCTCATCATCACGGATAAATAAAAGCTGATACAGATCTGCTGAGAAAAAAATGCGATGCGTCAGGGTCACTCGGAGGAGGAGACGGGAGTCAGCAACACCAAACCCGACTCTTGTGACTAATTCGGGATTTAACCAAATCCACGCAGTGTCTCTCTCAGTTGGCAGGACAGCAGAAACTACAAGTCCGCTCCGCTCCTTACGCTCCATCCAAAGTATGCTTTGGCGAGGGCTTTCGCAACTGCAGCCACCCTCTATACTTTCCATGCTCCCTTTTAAAATTTTCCCTGAAATCATCACCAGCAAAGAAATTTTACCGTTACCGTATCACTTCAAGGGGAGTTCATGGAACAAGGGTACTACAGCAGGAATACGATTCAAAACATTGACCTTCAGGCTATAAAAGGAACAGCTTGAAACCATATGCTACCATACCCAGCATGTTGTTTTTGTTTGGGCTTTCCCCACACCTGTGCAGACTCCCTTTCCAAGGTACCATACAGCAGTTATTTCCTGTCTCACAGTTTTTTTTTTTTTTTTTTTTTTTTATTAACTGCCCATTATGTAGCCTCAAACATCAGATGGATCCCTGCAAAAAAAGATTCATCCAGTCTGGGTGATCTGAGGACACCTCACTCCTGAGGTGTCCTCCTGAAGACCTCAGGTCAGGGAGGCCCTTTAGAATAGATGTTCTGCTCTCAGAGCTTAATTAAAACCTCTCCACACACGTGTCTGCAGGATTTCCCGGCCTGAACACACTTCCATTCTGCCCCCTATGAAGAGTGTAGGAGTGATGCCGATGTACACATGAGCTTCACCTAATGTCATCAACCGAATGTGTGTTGGCACCCAACAGCAGTGTGTAGAGACTAAGCTGAGATCAGGCATGGGACCAATAGATAGATAGATAGATAGATAGATAGATAGATAGATAGATAGATAGAACATTTAATGAGATGAAGTTATTGAAAGGAGGGGGGTGCGGTGGCGCAGTGGGTTGGACCACAGTCCTGCTCTCTGGTGGGTCTGGGGTTCGAGTCCCACTTGGGGTGCCTTGCGACGGACTGGCGTCCCTTCCTGGGTGTGTCCCCTCCCCCTCTGGCCTTGCGCCCTGTGTTACCGGGTAGGCTCCGGTTCCCCGTGACCCCGTATGGGACAAGCGGTTCTGGGGGAAAAAAAAAAAAAAAAAAAAAAGTTATTGAAAGGTCTCAGCATGCTGTCTGACAGCCACAAAGCCATTGATACTGGTATAATCCACTAAGGAACTAATTAAAACAAGGTGTTCTTGTTTCTTCACTTTAAAAGAAGACTTTCAAAGCCTATTTGCATCATTTACATAGCAGACACACACACACATGTTGTCTGAACCACTCGTCCTGTACAGTGTCGCGGGAATCTAACCCGGTAACACAGGGTGTAAGGGACACACCCAGGACAGGATGGCACACCCGTCTATCTCAAGGCACCCAAAGCAGGACTCAAACCCCAGACCCCCCAGTGAGCAGGACCTGGTCCAACCCACTGCGCCACTGCACTCCTCTGTTTTTCCAAAGTGACTTTCAATGAACTCTATGCAGTGTTATCACCCCACACACCTTATTCACTGCAGTGATTTACACTGCTAGATACACTACTTACACTGGGTCACTCATCCATAGATCAGTGGAACACACTCTCTCTGTCACTCACACACTGTCTCTCCTTATACTTTTAACTGTTTCTTAAATAATCCTTTGTGGGCATTTGCTTGAAAGTGATGCAAAAGGAATTCACTAAAAGCTTAATAGTTGTGCCACCCTCCCCCCGCAACGCACAATCCCTTGGTTTATTTTGTTTATGTTAGACTACATAAAAGTTAAAACTGATTACCAAAGACCGAAAATAAATACATGTCCTCTCCACAAACTTCTATTCAGTGTCAGTTGTTTACAAGCTCATGCCATGAACACACACAAAGTTCATCTTTTATTGATCACTCAAGGACACCAGGCACTAGCTGTGAACACCGTGGAAGTGAATTGAATCAATGCGGCTCCCCCAGCGTTATTCTGTCTTGGCGCTCTGTACTCCCATCCATCAGCTCAGAGGCTAAACACAGATTGTTCTTGTTCAGTTACAAGCAAACATTTTGGTCACAGCTGAAAAAAATTGAAAATATGAAAAATAAATCAACTGGGAAATGTTAGTATTTTAGGAAATTCACACCTCCATCGTTTTCAACACAAGAAGCCACGGTCCACAGTAACCGGAGAGTTCTGTTCCCAGTTTTTGGTTGCATTTACATCTCCACTAATTAGGCCTATACACTTCAGATTTGGGAGGTTAAAAGATCATTTCCATACAGAACAAACTTCAGCTCGTAATAATTTCACTGAAACAGGCACTACCTTTCAAGTAGCGCCTCGAATGTAAAATAGCCAAAAAAAAAAAAAAAAAAAAAAAAAAGAAGCTTCACAATCAAATATGAGCACAGTGTTATTCAAAATGATAATGAATGTATCTGCAGCAGAGCTCGCTGAGTAAATGAGTTTGCAGCGATGTGGAGCGTCTACCCTAGAGCCAGGAGGAGAGTTTGATTAGACCCCTAGTGAGAATCCGCTTTTTGTGGGTACCGAGCTAATCCCGTCTCCTTTTGGGTTAGGAACATCGCAGGTCTGATCCTTGTCTCGCCAACATGCCGATTGCACCGCGGTAATTGCGTCGAGAACATGGCTTTGTAAACAAGGCTTCTATCACAGGGAAAAAAGAAGAGGAGCAGCAACACAAGCACTCAAAGTGACAAAAAGAACGTTTGTCTTCGTAGGCACTGAATGTGAACCGGTTCCCATGGTGTAAACGGTCGTTTCAAGTTCTCGCGTAATTCATATTCCATGTTTCCAGCCCCAGCCGGGCAAAGTCAATAACTGCAAGGCCAAAGTAGTCGAGTGATCGCCTTGGATCTTGATGGACCGGGCTTTTTAGCCGATGTCAGGTCACTCAGACTCCAAGCCCCAAACCATCAGCCTAAGGTGGGCATGCTGGGGCGTTAATAGTAATATGGGGACCCAGCGGTCTAGTTAAAGGCTACGGAATCTGTACAATATTTTCAGAAAGTTCTGGCAAAAAAAAAAGAAAATTTCTGCAGAGCCTGAGTTGCAGGCGTGAATTGTGTTATATCCCAAAGCAAAGAAGGCAGACCTGTCCCTCCCGGCTCTTAGGAACGGGGAAACATTGTTCCAGGCGCCGAGAGGAAAACGATAACGGCAATCTCATTGTGCGAATAAAGTTTCCTAATTTTTTTTAATGACTGCCACTACTTTAGTGTGTGTGTTAGCACTTTTAGTATCAGCTTAGTTCTCACAGAATTTACTTTCTTTCGCAAATAATTATTCATGCTTCAGGGGAAGTTGGTTTAGATGTTCTCAGCCCCTTCTGTGCTGTCTTCGCTGAGTGACTTGGTAGGTTCCCCCCCCCCCCCCCCCCCCTTGTTTTTTTTTTTTGCATGAATTTGTTCCATGGTCTTTCATTTATTTCCTCTCGTTTCACTCGTTACGTGTCGAGAGCTCAGAACACTTTATTGGCAGCATATTATAAAACATACAAGAATCGCTTGTGGTTTGTCCCAGGCATTAAAAAAAACAGGACGATAACCACATCCAAGACGACCGCAACGCACAAGCAATAATTTGCAAGACAACAACAATGTAAACATCAGCAGATGACAACAATGCAAATAACTGCAGTGTGTAAACAAACACAGTTCAAATATACTGGTGTTTATAAACATGCACTATGGACCGCTTGTCAAATGTAGTGCAAGATAAGCAGAGGGGTAAAACTTGCCAACAGTGGATGGAGGGGGTGCAAAGTGTCTCTGATACGGTACGTGACAGGGACCCTCCACACACACATATCGCAGAAATATGTACAGTAAACAGCAGTACAGATACAATATATTTCTGCAAATGCATAAGCAATTTTTAGTGTCAGAATCACTTTATGTTGCTTTGCTCTTTGGACACGGCAAAATAATTCCACGGCGGCTGACTGCAAAAAGTGCCCTAACTTCTGAATTTACTCAAATTAATTTTGCATCTTGACGGACGACGAAAAAAAAAAAAAAATGCTTTGAAACGCTATTCTGAGGAATCCCTCAACTGTGCGCAAAGTTTATTTTGCTATTAATATATATCTGCTGATGGCTGCAATAAAATGCTTGATGCTCAAATTCAGCCATATCAGACAAGGCTCGAATGAGATGATTAAGAGGCACGAACATGCTTTCTCTGCATCCTGGCAATTTTACTCTTTGTCATTGATTTTTCTTCTCGTTATTGTTGTCGTTTTCTTTGACCGCTGCAGTGAGTTAATTTGCTATAAAGTCCCCTACTGTTATTATCTGGAGTGTAATTCTGAATATCTGCTGACCCCATAAGAAATCAAGCAGCTCTGTTATTAAAGGATTAATTTTGCTGTTACATAATCGGAATTTGATCATTTTTTTTTATTTATGGATATCCTGTGTGTGTGGGGGGGCTTGTGTATCGCCTGCTCTGGGGACAGTAAGATTTGGACTCCTTTAACAGCTCATATGTTAATGCCAGTCCTATTGCCATCTTCCAATTTTGTGAGTGTATGCGTGTTTTTGTGCGTAAATTCCATCACGCCATGTGCAGCAGATGGTGTAGAGCTTGTAGCTGCCTCCTCACACACGGATCTTTGAATCCCACCACCCTCTACTGCAATCCTCTTGATCGAGGTACTTACCTTGAACCGACACAGTAAAAATTACCCAACTGTATAAATGGATGGATCATTGTAAGTAGCTTAATAAGTTGCGTTGGAGGAAAAATGTCAGCGAAATAAATTAATGTAAATGAAACTGATCCCGTGTAACGAAGACGACGGCGGCCGTCCCACCACTTACATTTTTGGATATGTAATTGACCTCATCCAGCGAGATGGGGAAAAAACACAGGAAAGTCAAGTCATTTTAATCAATAATAAAAGGCTGCGTATGGAGTAATGAACCTAGCGCAGGTTTCATGAAGACGGTCGAGACCGTGAAACGGCCGCTCCGCTAACACATCCTGTTAAGCTAAGTGCTAACAGGCCGAATCCTCGCAGTTCCCATTGAGATGCGAGCGAGAGCCTGCTTAAAAAAGGACTTTTTACCCCTTCTCTAACATATCTCAATCTATATTCAGCTCCTGATGGAAATGTCGGTGCGAATGACCCCTCGGTTTGCCTGTGCCCGACACTGAGGGGACCTCAAGCTGACACGCTCATGGAGAAACCCCACGGAATGTCACCTGGCGATGGCCCGAAATCCCGGCGCGCGCGTGAGCTGCGTCGGCAATCGGAGACGCGCACGATTTATCATTATCATCCGATATTATAATCTGCAGACAAGGACTCGCACCCCTTCATCGCTCACTGTGGACCGTGCGCATTGCTTATTAATCTTTAATCTCATTTCATTACAACTAAATTCATTAAATCAATAGTAATTTTGCACTCGCTTGTGCCGCAATTCCAGGACTATGGGGCACTCTTAGCATCATGGGCTTTTTTCCATTAAAAAAATTCATTGGTAGGAAAAGTGGCAATAATTCACTCACCGGGCCACTTCGGCCGGACGGAAGACCAGCGTCTGCGTGGTACTCGAAGATCCCCCGCTCTGGAATTTACCACAAATAAATGAAGTAGCACTCGTTTTTGTTTCCGGATGTCTCCTTGGTGACACGCAGCAGCGGCCTCATCTATAAATAAGTGTTTTTAATCCCTTTACCTTCTCTACGCCCAACTCCTCTGGTTGGCACTCCATCGCAGGCACACTTAAGTGGATAAATGTTAAGGACTCACACCCCCATGTGAGCAAGTGAGGAAAAAAAAAAACTTACATAACCTACAGTAAAAAATCTCCACCAAGTAAATGTTAGACATAGAGAAGCTTTGGCTCTTTTGCCATTTGGACAGAACCAACCAACCAAGCAACCAAAAAACCAATTTCAAGAACTGCTTGTCCTGAGTGGGGTCGCGGCGAGCTGGAGCCTATCCTGGAGACAGTGGTTGAAGGTATGGGATGGGGTGGGGTGGGGTGGGGGGGCACACCCCGGATTGGACGCCAGTCCATTGCAGGGCCCCATTTGGACATAGTTAGGTATAATTAAAATAGTGAAATAATTCATATCCATCCATGTTCATTAACTGATTGTCCTGAGCAGGGTCACTGTGATCCAGAGCCTATCAAGCAAGGCAGAAGGGGAGTACACCCTGGAAGGGGTGGGAATAATAATAATAATAATAATAATAATAATAATAATAATAATAATAAAAGCACAAATATAACAAGTTTTATAGTGAACATTCTAGAAAATATTTATTGCTCTAGTGCACAGCTACAACAGCTGGAAATACGTGCGCTATTTACTGCCGAGACTTGCCCATGCAGCTGTTGCTGTGTACACAAATAGCACAGAACACAGCAGCGTCCCGTGGTATAACAGTCCAGTAGCGGAGGGGGTGGGAATTGTTTCTCCACAGCCCGAGACGCCAGGCTGACAGTGATATATCTCTGTCGTCTGCAGTTTACTCTCCGTGGTGACACGTGTGCCCGGTGGTCCGGAACACCGCCGCCGCACGCTGCCCGTGTCATGCGTATCAGGGTCTGGAGGGGCCTACGTGGAGAGCTGGGTCGGGGGGGACAAAAAACACGGCCTGCCATCGGCTTGAACCCGATTCCTCCGCACATCAAAACAGCAAGACGCTTAAAAGACATCCATCGCAGGCCGATATGGGATTGCTTGGTGTTGCTCTTAGCAACGGCCAGCCCTGAGCAAACAATTCGATATCCTTCCATGCTTATGCAACTTTATAAATGGACATCTTCTAGTTGCACTCCAGGTGCGAGGATGAGGAGGCAGGTGCCGAGACGAGACGTCGTTGCGAAGAGCTCATTATTAGTTTGCGATGCGATGCCCGAAAAACATCCCTCGTTATTCGGAGCAATCAGTTTGGCATTGAAAAAACATATCGTTTGCCCCTATGAATATTAATGCGACGTCAGCGCATCCGAATGACTTTTTCTTCCCACCCGAAGCGCATTTAAAAGAAGGTAGTTCCGCGGCTCCGTGAAATAACGCTTTTAAAACCGCTGGGATTGCGCACCCAGGCGAGCGCCTGCGGACATAAATATGGAAGCTCCGCAAAGGAAACCAGCTGTAATGTTCGATGCCATAGTGACATTTTTACGGCAGATCCCGAAAGCAAAAAAGGACAGTTTTATACACTGGTTCCTCAACTGAAGGAGCCGAAATCTGTTCATAAATTGATTTGTTCAGAACTTGCAAGACTCACTTCAACCGCTAAGTCACAACAAGCAAAAGGTTAATAATAGACATGTCCCTTGATTTATTCGATGGTTAGTTGTTTCATGCAGCGATGATGAATTGAAGATTTTTTAAAATGTTTTTATTTACTTAAAGAAACAGACACATCACACATCATCTGAAACTGCTTGTCCCAGTGAACCAGAGCCCAACCCAGCAGCACAGGGCACAGGGCTGGAGGGGAGGGGGACACGCCCAGGAGGGGACGCCAGTCTGCCGCAAGGGACTCGAACCCGAGACCCACCAGAAAGCAAGACCTGGTCAAACTCAGTGCGCTACCGCACCCCCCTCTTAAAGAAACACACACACACACACATTTTCAGAACCGCTTGTCCCTTACAGGGTCACGGGGAACCGGAGCCTAACCCGGCAACACAGGGCGTAAGGCCGGAGGGGGAGGGGACACACCCAGGACGGGACGCCAGTCCGCCGCAAGGCACCCCAAGCGGGATTCGAACCCCAGACCCACTGGAGAGTAGGACTGTGGTCCAACCCACCGCATCCCCCCTTAAAGAAACATTCAAATGAAAACTCTTTTGACATTCCTGAAAATAAGAATATGCCGTGTGAAACTCTATTTGGCGGTAGTTGTTGAGTGATTCATCCCATGATGTTCCCTTATTAACCATCAACACCCAGGAACACTCTTCAGGAGCTGTAAACACTGTGGAATAGAGGTGAATTAATGTGGTCCCAGATTGCTGTTCCATTCAGCTCCTTCGCTAAGGACGGGTTGTGCCATGAAATTTTAGAAAATGCTGGAAATATTTGTGAGTGCTGGAAAATTCTTCAGCAGACATCCACACGAGGAGCCAGTGCACTTTTATATTTCTTTTTGGTCCCGCCGCCTAATTGTCTGGTGGCTCAGGAATTTGAATGAATGTTGCGTGACTCTCAAGCAGAAGTAATTAAAGAGGGTCACAAGCAGGGATTTTCTGTGGGCTTTTTTCCTTCCTTTTTGTTTTTTTTTTTTTTTTTTTGCCGATCACAGCACATTTTCCCCTAGTGCCCCGACTGCACATGCAAATGAGAGTGCGGTAACGTAAGAGGCCCCGGCCTTTGTTTCAAACGAGCAGCGATTCCGCAGTGGGGTCCCCGCTTTAAATGGGTTCCATTAAATTTTAACGCGCCTTTGTCTTTAACATGCAGCGCTGCGGAGAAAGTCGGCCCTGCGTTATTTCCTAATGCGAATGTCAATATGTTCATGGGGGTGCAGTAAAGCTACCGAGAAGAGAATTTTATTGGTCCGTGTCCAGTATCAGCCATCGTCATCCATCACTCCAAACTAAGATACGTAACGGCGCACAGTTAAAGCAACGCGACCAAGATGCTGGATTGATTGTCTTTCCCTCCCGATACCCCCGCGCGCACACACACACACACACACACACACACACAACACACACACACACTTTCTTCTCTGGTGTATTCCATCCCATCAGCAGTAGGGATTAGCATTTCTCAGTACAGGTAAAAACAAAATATATCAATAATTATCCCGCAGAGAGCATCTCTTGTAGTGATTTATTTATGCTCTGCGGATGTGTATCGAATAGGAACAATGCACAGCTCTTAAAATAAAAAAAAAAGAGTTACAGAGTCCAGTTAATTTATATTTCAAATCCATAGACAGAATAGAATCAAAAATTACAAGACATACACTTACATACATATTGCATAAACACAGAATGGTACATAGCTAAAGGCACAGTATACTTTAATGCAATTTGAATGAACACATAAACATAAGTATTTAAATCTTGATGTGTGATCACTTCAGCTGAACAGAAAAAAAAATGACACAAATCGAACACACACACACTGTCCGAGACTGCTTGTCCCAAGCGGGGGTCGCAGCGAACCGGAGCCTGACCCGGCAACACGGAGTGTGAGGGGACACACCCAGGAGGGGACACCAGTCCGTCACAAGGCACCCCCAGCGGGACTCGAACCCCAGACCCACCAGAGAGCAGGACTGCAGTCCAACCCACTGCGCCACCGCGCCACCGCACCCCCCATTTATGGTACTCTTTACTCTTAATGTCTTTTGTCATGGCCATAGTTTTTTTTAGAGCAAATTAAATGCATATTCTACGCTGTTTGTGGGGGGGGCATGGTGGTGCAGTGTGTTTGTCTGGGTCCTGCTCTCCGGTGGGTCTGGGGTTCGAGTCCTGCTTGGGGTGCCTTGCGATGGACTGGCGTCTCGTCCTGGGTGTGTCCCCTTCCCCCTCCGGCCTTACGCCCTGTGTTGCCAGGTAGGCTCCGGTTCCCCGTGACCCCGTAAGGGACAAGCAGTTCTGAAAATGTGTGTGTGTGTGTGAGTACCATAAATCAAGGGTATGACAGCATGAATGAGGATTCAAACCCATTCAATTGCAAAAAGGCAGCATTAGCCACTATGCCACCTGCTGGCCTTTTCTGGCTAAAGATTGTGCCTTTCATATTTCTCTTTGTCACAGGGAGACAAATAATTACCTGGATGTTTTTAGCCAAGTATTATTAGGGAAAGGTTAAGTGAGGCATTTAAAAGAAGGGAAATTAAGATCGCTCAATGGTGTGAGAGTAAAGAAACCAAGTGCAGAGCACAGCAGACTGAACTGATCATATTTATTAAGTTTATTAGAGTAGCAATGAATTGTTATCTTCTAATTCAACAATTTCAGTGTTTTATTACGGGATGAATACAAATGTTTAGGCATCATTGCATGTTACCAACTGGTTATACAAATGTAAAAAAGTGTGAAAAATGAAGTCCCTGAATGCACACTCTACATAACTTATCAGCCACTGTTATCGTTCACACCTTTGCGGTTGTATTACTATTTGCTTTTATGGATCTTTGTCAGAATTATTATAATTTTCTTGCTTCAGTTAACACCTCAGAATACCTGCCAATTAACTATCGTAGGTGGATATTCTATTGAAAAAGCTCATAATGAGAACTTTTCACAAGAGGAGGGCTGTTCCTGGGATTTGATCCAACAATGTACAGGTGACAAAAGGTCACAGATCTGTCACTCTGTCCACTGGGATGCTGAAGTGTGTCACATTTTTGAAGTTCGCACATTTGCCCGCGTCTCTCACACACACACACACACACACACACACACACACACACACACACACACACACACACACACACACACATACACACACACACACACACACACACACCCTAATTATCATAGCTCTTTTGGTCCCTTCTTGTCATTATCACTATTGGCTTTGTGGCAGATTGTGCTCTTCATTAGCATGTCGGTCACCCTCCACTAATTGAGTTCAGTGACTCGGATGTGTGTGTCCCATCTCGGGAGGGGTGGATCTGAATCCCCGTTGCTTTTGTCAGGCAAAGAGACCAGACGATTTGCTGATTGCTGTATTTCATTTCCTGGCCCCTGCCTGGGGGATGCGACCTTAATTCACTATATTGTACCATGCTTCGGTGTCTGTGCTATATGCTGTCATAGTGTGAAAATATACAAATAATATGGGCCCCACTGAGACCTTCCCTGACCCCCTAACCTCTTACAATTCACACTTTTTTTCAGCAGTGCTTCACAGGAACATAAAAAACTTTCTTAAATACTTTTCCCTGGATTGCTGTGTATCCCCACCCCGAAGTTTCATGGTCTGCTGCTGTTATTATTATTATTATTATTTAGCTGACATTTTCTTTCAAGAGAACTTACAGAGTGAGGTGTGTACACTAAGCCATTTACACCGTTTCACCCATGTATACAGAAGGACAATTTTTTACTGTATTAATTCAGGGTAGGAACTTGATCAAGGCTGCAAAACTATGGGTACAACCACTGGCTGCATCAAGATACTTGAAATGCTGTTTTTTTCTTTTTTTTAAAAAAAAAAAAAAATTCCCTTGGCTTACACAGCTGTATCCCAACCTTCATTGTGAGGAAAAAATATATGTTAATTATGAAAAGCTGAGAAACTAAATGTTGTGAGCTGATCATAATGCTCACACTCAGGAGACAAATGGTAGTTGTGTTAAATATATAGCGCAAAGTAAGGTACTCAACCCAAATTGCTAAAGAAGCACTTTCATCTATGTTAACGGGGTGGCCAGGTGACCAGGCTCAGCAGGTAACACTGGTGCCTCACAGCACCTTGACCGTGCGTCTGGATGCGAGTTTAAACCTGGTATAGTTTGTGTGGAGCTTACATGTTTGCATGGTGTTCCTTTTATAATCCAATATGAAAGGGAAACCATGTGTTTGAGAGTTGGTGATTCTAAATTGCCCTTTGTATGTGTGTGTGTGTGTGTGTGTGTGTGTCTTGTATGGATAGGTGATTGACTGTAGGGAGTTTTCTGAATTCTACCTTGAATTACAAATCAACTAAAAATCTTGGCTAAAGATGTCATCTAAATACATTGAATTAATATAAAAAAGACAATACAAATAAATAATGGAATATATAAATCAGCGCAAATCACTTTGGTCTGCTAAGTGAACAAATGTAGTGGTGGCTAAACAAGTCCATTAAAACTTTCCACTAATCTTTCCATGATGGAAAAATAAGTTTGTGAACAATGTATGGCTACTGCATTCATTTTCATTCTTTTGACATCTCCTGATAAGATTTCTCCAGAAAATATGGGGATGATGGGAAAATTCAGAGGAAAGGGAGAGAAGGACGAGCAGTAGCCAGATGGATGGACTCGCAATAACAGTGGGCACACCCCTTTCAACACTAGTTGCACGTGTGGACGTGTGGGGACAGAACATTCCGGAAGACCGCAACAAACATATTTATAACAAGGGGCCCAAAATGGTGTGTGATCCAAGCAGCTAGACCTTTGGATGCAGCAAAATGGGGGGGGGGGGGGGGGGGGGGGGGGGGGGTTAAGGACAAACCATGGAGCTTGATGTACTCATCGGAGGGACTTCCTTTGCAGCACCAGGCCGCGGTGCCACGGTCGAGACACATTCCGCTGAGCTCTACACGCCGAAGAGCGCCTGCAATCCGTGACATATGGAAGATATGAAAGTTACATAAGAAGGTGCCATGGCAGTGGAGGAAGACAAATGGTAGAGCTGTGCCAAACAAATCGGGGAATTATACAGAGACAACGTCACGGCGAGGCGGAATTATTCAGTGTTTACTTTGGATAGTGACACTTACAAAAACTACTTCGCATTAAATACATTTATCATAGCAAAAGAAGAAGCTTTTTTTTTTTTCAGATAGAGACTTTTCCCTGCTATCAGTATGTCCAGAAACTTTATTTTTAATTTTAAGGGTTTAGCTAAACAGATAGGGAATACTTGAGATAAAAGATGCCCTCGGGTGCAGATGATTTGTTTATTTTTTGCAATAATTCACTTTTTTTTTTCCACTTTGTTGCTTCAAGGTATACTATTTGTATCAAATGATAGGAGAAGATAGTGAGAATACCGTAGTGTTATAGGCAACAGCAGTCCTGCCGGACACGAACCGGCGGCGATGTTTTATCTGCGGGTCCCATGTCGTGACCCCCTAAATCCTCGCAGGGGTTTATATCACATACCTCATGTTTGCAGCTGTGTGTGGCGTGTACTGGAAGTGCTGCTACACCGAAAACATCCAACTCTTTGCAATAGTAAAACACTGTACATTTTTCAGGGGGGTATTAGCTAGTGAAGGGGTGGGTTCCAATCCTCGATCCTTGTCGCACTAAGCTTTCAAACCCTTTACATTCTTATATTGTAGGTCATGTTAGATTATTATTATTATTCTTACAATAATCTGTTTAATACATTAAAAATCAGTTGCAAAGAACTGGTTTATATTCAGCTGACCTGTACCTACAACTAGATGTACTACCTGCAGTCTGAAGGCCCTGAGTTCTAGTGTATTACTTGTTCATGGCACTTACCCTAAATTACTAGATTACAATATCCTGCCGTATAAATTGGCCAAATTACTTGAAGGTGCTTTTGCTCAAACTTGCCTTATTTGTGTAATTAATTCCAGAAATGTTCATACGAATCCCAACACCCCCACGTTTTGCTTCCGCGCAGGTGTGTGCGGGTGACCAACCTTGGACCTTCTCCCCCATGTCGAACACGTTCGGCCCCCATCCCGGCTCCTCTCCAAGCGAAAGCAGCCTGGTTTCACGCAGTTGCGTAGATGTTGAACACACATCCTCGCGGCGCCTCATTTCGGCGTCTCTCGCTGACTTCCCTGACAGCTTTTCAGCCCTGATTTAGTCCAATAACTGGGTTGTCCGTCCAACTTTTATGTGCGGGAATCAGAATCAGTATCGATGTTCCTTATGAAAACGTTACGGGTCCGACTCATGCTAAAATAGACTAAAGGGTATAAATAATGGATGGAAAGCAGGGAGGCTGGGGACCGGAGCTCGGGACACGCTCGGCTCGAGCGTGCGTTTTTCCGCACTAGTGTGTTCAACTGTGATAATGAACTGTGGCTGTTTCTTCCAATGGGCTGACAGGCGGGGGACGTGGCGACAGGGTGGCAGGTTACAGGCGGCGCCTGACAGCTGATCCGCTCGGGGAGACGTGCACCGTGCGAAAAAGAGACGCCGTCGCCGAGGCTCCATCCGGTGGCAGGTGTGACAGCGGGCCGCGCGGGGACGAACGGCGACAGGATGGTCGGCGCGCCGCTTTGCTCAAATCGGGGCCTTAGGAAATTGATCCGAAGACGGGTCCCCGTCACATCCTTATTAAATAAAAAGGAACTCTGTATTGGAGGGGCAGAGGGACAGGGGATGGGACGAAGAGAAACAAAGGTGCGAAAAGGTGCTCGGAATGAAAAAAAGTGTGAAACTGAAAAAAAAGGTAGAAGAGAAACACAAAAATGGGTGCGGGTGGGGGTGCGGTAAAAAGCTTGTCAGTACAGTGGGCTCTCAGGGAGCTGATGGAGACAGAGGTGGGGTCTTTTTGGGAAACGGGCCGTAGAAACAGGACGGAGTGGCACAAATAACTGACTCCCTCCCGCCGACGTTACACCCACTCGGAAAAAAAAAAAAAAAAAAAAAAACACAACACACACAGCAGACACACACACCCCCGCATACCTCTCGACGAAAGCCCCGAGGAGACGGCTGGCCTCGTCTGTTTCCCAGAGATAAAGAGACACCCCCCCCCTCCCCCATCCCCAGAACCGAGGCTGGAACCGCACCATATGGGAAACTGCAGTCCTGTCGCAGACACAGAGTGTGCAGCGTGTGTGTGTGTGTGTGTGTGTGTGTGAGAGAGAGAGAATGGGAGAGAGAGAGTGGGTGTGTTAAAGGATGAATGTGTGCGAATCCTTGTGCGTACATGTGTGTGAAAGGATCCAGCTGTTTACCCGACCACGAGTTCATCGGCGCGTGCGGCTGCGAGGCAGCGAGGCAGCGAGACAGACTCTGGGTGTGTACGTGCGTGCGCGTGCGAGTGTGAGCGTGCGCACTGACAAAAGGCTCACCTCTGAGTTTCTGCTCCCGTTTCAGTGTTTAAATGCAGTTACGTTTGTCTGTGGGAGTGTGTGCGTGTGCATTTTGCCGACTAAATTTTTATACATCGAAGAAAGGAACTGATTTGCATTGAAGTCAAATTCAGCGGAAAGCTCCCGCAATACGGCGCAGAAGTGCGCGCGTCTGTGACGGAGAGCAAGAACGTAAAAGAGAAGAAAAATGTGAATGAAGCCGTTTTATTTTTTTCTTTTAAACGAGTTCTTACTTTTCAAATGTCGAAATGAAGCAACAGAAAAGATCATGGACACGCTCTAAACCGATACAATAAAGGTTGTGCAGGTGCGGTAAATGGATCGATGGTTGTGAAGTTATTTGTCCGACATTTTAAGTCACCTTGGACAACGGAGCCAGGTGAATTATGATTAATTAAAACACAGAATTAATAAAATTCCACACCTGCAATATCCCAGGGCTCTTGGGTTAGTGTCGTGTCTCCAAGGACGGGAAACCCCTCAGACACATCGATGCTGTGCACTTAATAAACACAGTTAGACACACCTAGGGGTGACCGCTTACAGCTGGATTATTCCAGAAACAAAGCACATCAAAGCAGTGTTTTTGTAACCCTGGTGCCCGCAGTGAAAGAACCGAGTGTCCGACGAAGGGACATTTTATCTGAAAAATGAGCAGACGGTGCTGACTTTACAGGCCTCGGAGGGGTGTGATGTATCACACCTTTGGGGACAAGGAGGTGGACGATCAAAGCCCCAGGATAAGTTTAACCGAAATGGCTGTAGGGTATCACTGGGTATATAAACACACACACAAACACACACACACGCACGCCTGTCTCCTGTAACCCAGTGGGACAAAGCTCAATATCACAAAGTGCCCGGTCCTCCGACTCGGACAGCCATGTTTTCCTTTCACAGTGTGTGGGGTGACCCGCGGGTCAGACACCACCGGGAATATCAATATCTCACCGCAGCGTTGAGAAAATCATTACGTCGGGATGCAGGAGCAGCGGCCGCCCCTCGGGGACTTCGGCCCGGGACGGAAGCTCCCTCGTGTGCGTCTTACTTCCATTGTTAGCTTTCCTTCCCGTCGCCGATGCTCTTATCCAGAGTTGCACACCTGGCTGCAGAGTGAAAACACGCGACACTCATTAATCACACAAGTGCGCAGCTGGCACAAAGAGGCGCAAATTTCATGTGCCGCGCTCTGATTGTCCTTTGTGTTTGGTAACCCAACTTGCTTAATTAGCACAGCCAAGCGAGGACATTTGATGCTAATTTGCATACATGCCTTGTACAATAAATGGATGATGTTTGCAAGGCTGGAAACTAGGATCTACAAGGAGGACACTGTGAGAACGGCATGGTCAACTCTGAAAAGACAATGAAGGTACCTTAACCACATCCCCAGTCCTGAGCAGACCTGCATGTGGATCACTAATGGAATCGGAAGCTGGCTGATGGTTGTCAGACCCCAATTGGGTTCCTGGAGACAAAAAGGTGCTGAATACATAGTCACCCAGGGTGTTGCTTTGAGGAACAGTGACCAATGTTCTTAAACCTGTCACGTCCACGCCCGTACCGCCATCGACAGCACCTGACGCAGATCAAGCACCGGACCCCATTTAGTACCCGCGCCCTTAAAAGACCCTCCTCTGCTCTCGTTCCCTTGCGGAATCTCACTGAGACAACCGTCCCTCTGTGCTATGTCCTGCTCTTCCTCATCCCTTGCTTCCTGTCTCCATTCTCCGGCTTTCGACCCTTCACATTTTCCCCTGACCACGTCCATAGATCCTAGCTCTCACTCTGACCGCCCATCCCCGACAACGAGAACTCACCTGACCCCTTGGTTCCTGACGAACGATCCTGCACATGGGTCCAGCTGCCCCGGCGTCCTCGGTTCCGTGTGACAGAACCCTAATGGACTTTTGCATCAGTATTATTAATGATAATCCATCTTATTTTGGGATTTTTAAAGTACATCTTTGAAAAGTTCTGGCGACAGCTGGTAGCATAACAGTTAGAGCTGCTACATTTGGACCCAAAGGTCCTGGGTTTAAGTCTCATGTCCAGCTGTAGTACCCTTGAGCAAGATCCTTACCCTAAATTGCTCCAGTAAAATTACCCAGCTGTATTGTAAGTTGGTTTGGAGAAAAGTGTCAGCTCAATGAATAAATGTGCATCTGAAAATCCAACACGAACTAGTCTTAAAATAGGCTCATTTTGCCTGGCAACTCCGGGGTTGTGTTTTCAGCTCTAAAGTGCCAATCCACTTGCGTCCATGTAGAGTTTGTGTGCTCTGCCCGTGTTTGCATGGGATTCCTACCACAAGCCAAAGACATTTGCTGAAGAAGGCTATGGTAAGGAACTTCGGCACCCTGACCTTCTATGAAAACCGTAAGAGTACCTCGTAAGAGTAAACTTGAATACGCTCATCCGGGGTACAGATGTAGTAAATATCGCGAGTGTGAAGACAGAAGAGTATCGGAGGTTTCCTAGCTGAGTGAGCGAGACTAAGGCACTCTCTCTGTGCAAATGGAAAAGCAGACACCACTTCATTTAATGGCTCATTTCATGCAAATGCATTTGTCGTTACTGTTTCCTAATCACGGAGAAGTCATTTATAACACCGTGTTAATGAGGTGTTATTTGTGAACATGGTATGAGTGCGGCGGTCACCTCCGCTACCGTCTGTGTATATCTTAAGTCGGACCTCATGGAGGAGTCATTGTGGGGTCAAAATGCTCGTAATCCGTGCGTTCAAAAAACTTCTTAAAACTCATCTCTTCCGGACTCTTAAGCTCATGTAAGGTATAATTGTTCATGATGATGCTCGGATCAGTCCTTTACTGGGCCACTCCTGCAATGTAACATAAACGGTTATATACAGGGGGTGCGGTGGCGCAGTGGGTTGGACCGCAGTCCTGCTTTCTGGTGGGTTTGGGGTTCGAGTCCCGCTTGGGGTGCCCTGTGGCGGACTGGCGTCCCGTCCGGGGTGTGTCCCCTTCCCCCTCCGGCCTTACGCCCTGTGTTGCCAGGTTAGGCTCCGGTTCCCCCGACCCCGTATGGGACAAGCGGTTCTGAAAATGTGTGTGTGTGTTTATATATGTCCAAAAAAAAACTACTAGGAACTTGATTAGGAATCATTTACATAAAGTTTTTTGCTGCTACTTGTGTGATGAATCTCGGTTCATATGGTGAAGGAAACTAACTGTACTTAAGAGTCACATCTGTAACTATGTCTCTTTCTCCTCATGTAATGTACATATTGTATTTTCAATTAGATGTATGTCGTTTTGGAGAAAAGCATCTGCTAAATGAGTAAATGTCCACACTTGGCGTGAGAGCGCCACCTCGTCGCACCTTCACGTTGCTTTTCAAGCCTTCTGTCGAACAAACGGACAAAACCATGAATGCGTGAAATGAACCCGCAATGGATCTCGTGTGATTTCCCAGGAACGCAGCGAGAGAACCGCTCGACCATACTGGTTGCCTTCAAAGGGCAAGCGGAAGAAAGAGTACTTGCTGAAGAAGAAAGGGAGTACAGTCTGAATCCAAAGGGATGGCCCACTTACAAATGCTGGCGATGCATGTACTGCCAGAACAAGATTTGCATATTTTATATGCCTTGCATGTATTAGTGGAAGCCCTGTACTTGACACACTTGTTTTAACAGTATATCGTGATTTTCTTATGCATCCATCTGCGAGGTTCTATCACCAGTGCTACTTCTTTCAAGTCTCCTTGTACTGCTGCCAGTATTTTCTCTGACAGATCAAATGTTAATTCTCTGAGGGAACCGTGCTGGTAGGGGCGCTATATGAAACAAACTGAACTAAAGTGAATTGAAGTGCCATTGAAGTACGTAGGCCACCCCCCACCGCACCCTTACCTGAAATGGCAGACACACCTGAGGAGGGCTCATTAGGGGGTCAAGCTACAGGTGTGGTCATTTGATGATTATGGAAGGTCCTCTTAAAAATGATTCTCGAGTTTAAAGATTGTTGGTTTGATGAGTGTTGCGTGTCAAGCGTTGAGAGTTGGTTGTTGAGAATTGAAAGTTCACTGTTGAGAGAACTGGTTGTTAATAATCAGAATCATATTACATTTATTTATTTAGCAGATGCTTTTCTCCAAAGCGACTTCCAGTGAACTCTATGTAATGTTATGAGCCCACACACCTTATTCACCAAGATCACTTACACTGCTAGATACACTACTTACACTGGTTCACTCCTCCGTGCATCAGTGGAACACACTCTCTCTGTCACTCACACACTATGGGGGAACCTGAACAACATGATTTTGGAGTGTGGGAGGAAACCAGAGCACCCAGAGGAAACTCACACAGACACAGGGAGAACATGCAAACTCCACACAGACTGAGCAGGGATCGAACTCACGTCCTATTGCACCACTCAGGCGCTGTGAGACAGCAGTGCTACTATGTATTATAACTATTTACTATATATATATATATATATATATATATATAACTAACTTTTCATATATTCTCATATCTTCAGTGATATTCAGTGATCCAAAAAATCTGTGTGAAGCTTTGTGAATTTTTTTTCCAACTGACCAAAAAAAAAGATCAGAATTTGGAAGAAAATCTGAAGTGAGTCCATGTCTCATCTGTGTCTGTAAATTCATGTCAAGTTTGGAGATCTGTATCTGAAATAAACCAAAGTCATTTAAGAGAACAGCGATTCACACCGGAACCTCCTCCAGCCAAGTGTGACAAATAATTTGGAAGCAGCCAGTTTCTCTAGGTGCGCAGTCATATGGGAGTTTAGGTGCCTTTCTGGAAATACCACTGTGCCCAGTGTTTTTAACCTGTCAACAGTTTACTGTTATTGGCCTTGTCTTACACAGCAATATCATACCACTGAAAAACATAGAGTGACACAAAAATGCATTTTCGCTTGAATCTATGCCTGTTTTAAAAATCCAGTTTGACATAATTTCACTACCAGTTGAATACGTGATGATTGCCTAACATGTTGCTGACCCCAGGTTCATAGTACAGTAAAAATGTATTATTTCACACCGTTAATTAATCTCTTTCAGATGATTCTGGTTGGAGACCGAGGAAATAAGAAAGTCATTTTGATTGATGTCTCATATCATGTGGGCAGAATGTGGAGGAAAAAAAAAAGCGCTGAACTGATACAGTGAAAATATCCAGCTGCATACATGGTCGGTGAATAAAACTGGTGCCCGCTTTGAATAAAAGTGGTATTTGTTTAATCTCTACATCTTTCAGTTTGCAATCTTTTCTGCAATGCGGCATCAAACTGAGTAAACAAATGGACATTTAACAACCAACAAAGAACTTTATATACAGATTCACACACACACACACACACATTTTCAGAACCGCTTGTCCCATACGGGGTCACGGGGAACCGGAGCCTAACCCGGCAACTCAGGGCGTAAGGCTGGAGGGGGAGGGGACACACCCAGGACGGGACGCCAGTCCGTCGCAAGGCACCCCAAGCGGGACTCGAACCCCAGACCCACCGGAGAGCAGGACTGTGGTCCAACCCACTGCGCCACCGCACTATACAGATTCAGGATTATCAAAACACAGCTTGTCTGGCTTAAACCACCATGTTGCTGGTTCACATCACCCAAGTAGCCACCTATAAAAGTGACATTCAAATAGCAAATACACAGGTAATCAAAGCAGATTGCATTCCTCTCGTTTATGCAGCTCTCAGGCGATCAGAAGAGAAATGGGTCTGAGATCGATGCATCTGGTCCCTTCCTGAATGCTGGAAGGGATTCAGCAGCTTTGAAGGGCAAGGGAGTTTGTTGCGTCACACTGGGGCAAAAACTGAGAACTGGAAATATTTGATGTTGAACCCTTTGTGAGTGGCACCACTACGTGGACAGAGGCTTGGCTCTTACACAGCACAACACTCTTACTGGGCTTTAGAGCGCGAAAGAAATGTTTCCCTTCCCGTACAGCCGTAGGAGACCCTGGAAGAAATACACTCAGACACACAGACTTTTCACGAAAACATCGGCCGATGGGAGAACCCCAGAAATTGGCTGTCTCCCCGATCAGTCTCAATTGCCTGCTTTTATTTGTCAAACTCGTACATAATTCATTACAGGGCGTTACAGTAGGCGTGCCGATGTTTTCCCGCCTTTTTGCTTAGGAACTTTCCGCTTCTTTTGTTCTCAAAATCCCTCACTCTCAAACTGAACCATCCAACCCCCATCAATCATCCGGCTTACCCTAAACTGACCTCGCGCCAGGCCTTTTATGACATGCTGTTGGTGTGCACATCCTGCCTTTATCAGACGACCCCTGACCTGGTGCCTGGTACAGCCTGCTTCTCACACAATGGTCTTACATTCCACAAGACAGAGCACAGCCTTAAACCCAGTACAAAATATTAGCAGTTACCATGGTTAACAATTTCTACAACTATAACAATTTCTATGACTGCAAAATTTTACCACCACAAGAGAATCACCAGACCATGTAGGTATATGGGTGCACATCTTTCCACAGTCTTGTAGGCCTTAACCACAGTGTTGAACTTGAGTAGGACAGCTATAGCAAGCCGGTGAAGAAGACGTGCAGTGGAGACACATGATGCATGGGAATGCTTTTGCGTGTTGGACACAGCTTGTACGGCAACATTCTGTATCAGCTAGAGAGGTGTGATGGTGGAGGCTGGAAGAGCAGTCAGGAATGAGTTGCAAGGGTCCAAGCGCGACATCACCATGGCCTGGAGCAGAAGCCGGGAACAGTGTGTTGTTAGATATGGGAAAATCCAGAGGATGCTATACAGGGGGTATCTTCAGGATCAGGTTATTGTTCTCATGAGCTGGGAGAAGCAGATGTTTAAGTCTATTATTACCCTCAGGCTCTTGACTGATAGTGGATGAGATAAGTGAGTTGTCCAGTGAGATAGAGTGCTCGTTCATGTCCTCTCTTCCTCCTCCTGTGAGATACAAAGTCCTGGCTACTCACATCTAAGCCCTGCCAAAGTTGTAGGCTTTACATAGACATGGATGGACGTTGAACGCTTCACTGAGTTGGACCTTTAACCACCAATCAGAACCTGTCATTTTTGCATCAGTCGCAGCGATAAATGATATTACAGCACAGCTTTGGTCCGAGTCCATCCACGTTTGGACGAGAGAACAACCCGGGCCACTTCATATTCACAGACGTGAACGTTGCTTTAATAAGCTTTGGTTCAGCCCAAATCTTTAATCGGACTTCTTTTAATCTGCTTTTATTCTCTAAGGAAAGATAATCAGGCTCTTAATTCAGTTTGATTTGAGATTTGTCGCAAAGGCCATTCACCTTAATGAACTTTAAAGTCTCCCAGCAAGGCGATTTTGCTTAAAGGGCCATATTCTGGCACCTGGCTTTGTGCAAAGGAGCTGAGCAAGCAAAGCATGCTTAATGCACGCCTCCCGGAACTAATAGGAACTAATCATCACAATTACACATGACAGGAAATTCTGCTCCGTCTCAAGCAGATGCCAGTTGTTAAAACATGATTATTTTTCCATTTTAGGCTGCAATTAATTAAAACAGGAAAGAGGATATACATCTTGAAAAGAGCAGTCAGTAACTGAACTCCGTGAAGCTTTTCATTGGTTCTTCTGGAAGGTTTTTCAGCTGCTGTTGTAGTGGTCAGAGCTGTTGCTTTTGCTCATGAAGGGCATGGGTTTGAAACCCACCTCCAGGTGATCTAGAATGTCTGTTAGTTTTCATTTTTGTCCAATGTAGCAGTCAAGAAAGGTCTCGAGACCATCTCTTGATCAAGGGTCTTACCCTTAGTTGCTCCTTTGACAAATAACCAGGTGTATGAAGGAATAAATCAGTGCAAGTAGCTGAAAGGTTCATGTTGCTTTAGAAATAAAAGTCAGATAAATTAAATTTTTATTTGTTTAATTTTTTTTTTGTGTAATGGGGCAGTTTTAGAAAACCTTGGTAGACTTTATTGTCTTTTCTCACAAGAGCAAAGGAGCGTGCAAGAAGCCCGGCGCTCTACAAGAACAGATCGCCCCTCCATTGTGCTGATGAAGGACAGAGAAAATAAACGAGTGATTCATATTTTCGGAGAGAAAAGGAAAAATTGCTTGTAATCCTCCAATGAGAATTCCGTGCACAAAAAAATAGACGGGTTGGCCTTGACTTGTGAAGAATAAGTGGTCAATTCCAGTGGTGGGCACTTCTCCATGGGGGGTGCCCACCCATCATCCTACTACCATCAAACATTTGGGGGGGCGCAATTTGGGGCTGGAAAAAGATCCAATAAATATAAAGAACAAATGGGAAGGGCAGCGAGGTGTTTGCTGTGCCTGCTGTTGTTCTCCTGAGCCGTTGCCCGCTGGAGTGGCGCAGCCTGCTAATCAGAGAGAGTGCAACTTGACAGCAGACGAAGTCCTCTCGGGCGACGTGCCCAGCCGTTCGATCGCTGTGGGGGTGAGAGAGAGCGCGGGGGCGGGGCGGCTCAATACGGCCTTTGTGATTCACCGGACGAGCCCTCCGGCGGTTAGCATTCTGCTGGCTGTCACGCAAGGAGTGACAATTCCCTCTTTGTCGCTGGGTGAGCCCCCCCCCCCCCACCCGCCGGTACCCGCAGCCGACCCTAATCCTTGGCCTGGAGTTCAACATGCCTTTACTGCTGTAAAAGAATGGGGTAAAACAATTACCAAAGAATTACAAAATATTCACATATATTGTGAGGCAGCCTGGCAGCACAGTGGGTTTGAATCAAGCTTAGTGTGGGTATTTGCATGTTTATGTGGGTTTCCTTCCCAAGACACATCTCTTAGGTGAACCCACATACACCCACCATCTGAACCACTTGTCCCACAGGGAGCCAGAGCCTAACCCGACAACACAGGGTGAAAGGCTGGAGAGGGAGGGGACACACCCAGGACGAGATGCCAGCCCATCACAAGGCACCCCAAGTGGGACGTGAACCCCAGACCCACCAGGGAGCAGGACCCAGTCCAACCCACTGCACCACCCCACTCTTAGATGACCTGATGGCTTTAAATTACTCGCAGCGTGTGTGTGTGCATGTGTTTCGCTGAGTGAGTGTCTGTGTGACTAACCTGCAATGAATTGGCTGCAAAAAATTCTATTATTGTTGTACCCTGCTGTACCCTGTTATATTCACATCTTATGCTCCCAGAACCTTTTCTGGACCACCACAACCCTACACTGAGCAAGCAGTTAATGAGAATGAATGAATGAATGAATGAATGAATGAATGAATGAAAATAAATTTCCAGGTACAGTAATTCCTACAATTAGGCAAAAAAAGTCATATACAGCGACTGGGGTGCTTCTGGAAAGTGCAAATCTCAGGTCAGGATGAAGTTGAAAGTAATTTCAAATATAAAAATAAATGTTTCCTATGTTTTGAATATTGTTAATGTTTTTTTCCTTTTATTCGTTGCATTTTTGTTTTTGTCTCCAGGACATTTACAAGCTGAAGTTTTATAGTGG
Source organism: Scleropages formosus (assembly GCF_900964775.1). Classification (NCBI taxonomy): domain Eukaryota; kingdom Metazoa; phylum Chordata; class Actinopteri; order Osteoglossiformes; family Osteoglossidae; genus Scleropages; species Scleropages formosus. Next base: position 10,312,159 of record NC_041830.1, on the reverse strand, counting down.
TTGCGCTGTCTGTGAGCCCCTCTACTGTCTCGAATAAACAATATCATAAGAAGAAAATTATAAAGGCAAAAATATATATTTTATCTCTTGAATTACTCACTTCTGAACCCGATGCTCCAGCATGTTAGGAAGCGCAAGCTTGCAAAGATGTGTGGGACTAAAATAAGGAGGCGCTTTTCGTACCTTCCATCCACAGGGCCTTTCATCTACAAGATTATTTCCATATCTGCATCTCCAAAGCAGAGAGGAAAAAAGACAGAAAGAAGAAAAAACGTTGACGCCTGAATGTTTATAAGTGTTTGAAGTCGGCATCGCACAAAATCGATTTGGATCTGACTTTTTGTTTTTCTATATAGTTTTTCAAATATGTTTTTCTGAAGTGCGTCTCTGATGTGGGAAGCTTCCTCATGGGATTCCTGTTTCTTCGCTCCCTTGAGATGTTGCTTCAGGTCGTCTCACGTCCTCCGGTGTTTGGAAAACCCGCAAGCCGGCCCAGTCTCAACAGCAGAAACACTCTCTAACCATATGAGTGTTGTTTTTATCATTTACGTATTTACATGACACCTTTTTCCCAGGTGACTTACACAGTTACATCTGTATACTTAACTACTTGCAGCAATTTATCCCTTTTCAGCAACAAGGTAATTTTTACTGCATCAATTCGGAGTCAGCACTTTAGTTAAGAGTGGGATTCAAACCAACATCACTAACCACCAAACCACCTGCTGCCCCAGAGTCACTCATTTTTAAAAAATTGACGCAGTGGTCCAAATGTGTTGGTATCTTGTAGAAATGTCAGACTTTCTTCGTACTTTATTTCAGCTTATGCAGTCAATGCATCAATAGTTAATTAAAAAATATTTTTAAGAAAATAAAACAGAGTCATTTATTGTTGATAACAGCTCATCCTGAGTCAGGGTAGTGATCTGAAGCGTATCCTGGAAACGTAGAGCACCAGACAGTTAAAATCCAGGCTATTGGATAGCTAGCCAAATAAATAAATAAATTATCTTTAAAACTTATTAATTATGGAAGAAAAAGTGCTGACTCTAAATGGCGTCCACGATGGAGACTCACGGGCTGCAAGAGCAACGCAAATAAAATGCAATATTGAAACAAAATTACAACAGTGTTTTTTTTCCCACCAATTAGCAGATAACTGTGTTTATTTGTAATGGCGTTAGGAGGAGATTAGATGGTCTGGTTTCCCGTTCTATACGTTTGACCATTTCCAGCTGCTGCGTTCATTCGACACGACTGGTGAATAACTGGGCTTGTTCAAGGTGTTTCCTTTAGAACAGTGAAAGAGACGTGGTGACAGATGTCCAATACGTCTTGAACCTGGACCGTGATGTTACTCGCGTCTTGACGACTGCGGCTGGCAAGTGGTACTATTAACGTGTAACGACAAATTACATTCAACCTCCGCTATCGACGCGGATAACTGTCCCTCCAGCAAACGTGCTCCAACCGCAATTGAATTGATCAGGATTGATTGTAACTTAACAGATCATTTTAAAGGTGCCATGCGAGATCAATGTCTTTATCACTCGCCACCTGCCACTGGCATGTCCTATTACTTCACAACCTACAATAGGCAAAAAAAAACTGGAGAAAGGAAAGATAAAGCAGATCATAACGAAACGGTTATGGCACTGATTCAGTTTTCCCATCAGTGTGCGTACAGACACATTGAAAATAATGAAGAGATGATAAGTTGCATTTGTTCATTTATCTGCCTGTTTCCTCAGGATTCCTTAGAATGTGAGGTTTTAACACTAAGCTAGTTACAGTGATTTACCCATTCAGATGGGTAATTTTTACAGTTTCATTTCAGGCTAACTATTTTGACCAAGGGTGCTAGATAGGGGATTGAAAACCCGGAAAATAACCTTGTGATTGCAAGGCAATAGTCATAACCACTCTTCTAAATGCTTTTCCAAAGCACTTATTAATTTAGTTGACACCTTTCCTCTAAGCAACTCATACTGATTTACCCATTCATACAGCAGGGCTATTTTTACTGTATCAGTTGAGGATCAGTACCTTATTTAAGGGTATTGGGTAGAGAGAGATACTTCTTTAACCCTACAGGAAACCATACTCTTTGTGCACAATTTCTTTGTGCTACAGAAGGAGTGTGCATTCGAACCCAGGGCCTTATGATTCAAGGCAACCGATAAGTCCTACACTACCTGCTCCTAATTCCATTCAGAAGACAGAGGAACCGTCCCCCTCATCTGTCAATAGAATCGTGCGTGAGGTCGGATCATGTCTACAACCATTGCTCATTTAAAAGGTAATTGTTGAGTCGTCGGTGCCGCTTTGTCACTCAAATCGCTCAGGTAGTGCAGGGAATCCAAACGAAGCTGAAGCACATTCCTTTGATTGATAACCCAGTTATTGTGTTGTTGACAAAAGTGTCACTGCTGTGGTCAGTTTCGGTGTGATTTCTAATGGAGGGGACTGGACGTGCTGCCCTCCTCCAAGCGGAAAGGGCTCGATCTTTCAGCTACCTATTCATTAAATGGATTCCCAGATGGCGGCACAGCTGGCCCACTGCTCCCCCCATTGGCCTGGTCAGGGGACCAAGTAAACATCCATTCCCGCACGGTCTCAGGACCCTGGATACAGAGACAGGAGAAACGTAGACAGCCTGGAGGATGCAATTCCACTTTCCACATTTGCATAATGATAAATTCACAGCCAGATTTGGGGTTTTTAATCTCCCCCAGGGAAACCACTGCCTTAACTTTCATGGGATTAAAACCAGAAGTGTCCTGATGTCAATGTTCCATTAACCTCTATATCAGCTGTCATTTTCTCTATTCCGAAAAGTCATCAAAGAAGGAAAGTTCATGTTATTTCTTCCTTTATTGGTACTTTCTTGAAGGCATCTTGCAATGTAAGATACTCAACATGTTTGTGCAGCAGGACATTCTTACAGTACCAATTCAGGGTGAGTGTCTTTCTCAAGGCTACTACAGCTGGAGGTGGGATTTGAAGACTTGAGTTTAAGGCAGGATATCTAACCACTACACCTCCTGCTGGCCTCACTTAAAATGAATAAATGCAAATGTAACATGATTACAAATATTATCATGTTATTTGTAGAGTTAGGAATTTCCTATCAACAGAAATACGTTTGTTATGTTGCAAGTTGTCATCTTTTGACATGAAAAAAATGAAAGAATCCTCATATTTCCATTCCACTGAGTCCATTATTTAAATAAATAAACTTTAAAAAACTTTTAAACGATCAACAGTATGACTTAATTAAGTGGAGCCAGGATTAAGTGCTTTTATATTAATTTCAGATGGCACAGAAGTAAAATTGAGAGACGTTTGGGTTTCAACGTAAGTATGTCGCCTGTCATTTATATTCTGATTCCACCTGAAAAGCGCGAGAAACAATCCGTACGCGAAACAACAGCTTTCACGTTAACAGCTGTCATATCAATCTGCAATCTCATCTTTGAGGAATGTTGTCATATCAAAAAGCCTAATGGGCCTGGAACCATGTAGTAATAATCATATATCCCTCATAACTCAAGACAACGTACAACATTTGCATCTAATTTTTAGTTTTACGGGAAGCTGAGGTGTCGTTTATGTTTTGCTAATGTTTTATTAAAATATATCCAGCTGTGTAAAGTGAAGAATGTTAAATGCTCTATGTCACGTAGGATGAAAGATTAGCTAATAAATTATGAAGACCCCTTTAATAAAATCACTGAGTAAATACTTACTTCTAGTCTACAAAGCTGTAAACAACACTTTTCATCGTGCAGAAGGTGATGTGATGAACCCGACAGCTGGTAGTTCAGTTTTCAGACTCCCCTGGTCCAGCGGTATCGTGTGGAGGATGAGATATGATTTCAGAGGGACGTGAACAGTTCTATAATGATGAGGTTCAGTTCAACATGATGACTGAGCCTGTTTCACTGTGGTTGTGGAGATGGTTGCTGTCGGCTGACGGACCACACTGGGTTCAAAGACACAAATTTACGCGTAAGTTCACACCTGGAATTAAACGTGAGAGGAGATCCAGCAGGTGAATATCTGGAGGAACATGTGGAAGATCACTGAGGAGGGGAAAAACAAACACACAGAGACACAAGCACAAATTCAGAAACACAGATGTACATGAACACAGATTCCACATAAATTAAAATTAAAAAAAATAATAAAATTTAGACACAGACAAACACACACACTCACAGACAAGTACAGATCAGCAAAACACACATACACAGCCGCTCACCCATGTTCACACATTGTGACACACTCGTACCCTCAAATAATACACATGGGGAAGAGCAAAACACACACACACACACACACACACACACTTTCAGAACCGCTTGTCCCATACAGGGTCACATGGAACCGGAGCCTACCCAGGAACACAGGGGCGTAAGGCCAGAGAGGGAGGGAACACACCCAGGACGGGACACCAGTCCGTCGCAAGGCACCCCAAGCGGGACTCAAACCCCAGACCCACCAGACCGCAGGACTGTGGTCCAACCCACTGCACCACCGCACCCCCACTAGCAAAAAACATTCAATTCATTATATGGAGTGTCAAGGTTTCAATGCAACTGTCTTCCATCTCAGTCAGTGAAAGGCAAAATTATCACCTGTAACATGGATAAAACTCAAGTTAGTAAGTTTGTTAGTTCCACCAAACTGAAGTTGGTGTCTATGGCAAAATGACCCAGTGTGCTGTCCATGGTGCTGAAGCCACTTCCGCACTCAGTTGTATTTCCCTTGACTTGTATGTGAGCGAGCAGTTCTAGAATGGATTTTGCTTAAACTGGCGAATGAACATCTAGTGCAGTGCATTGAGTACACGTGAAATACACCCTCTATAACAGTGGTAAAATCTTTTATTCTTCCTGGAGAGTAACTGACCAAGGTGGTTTGAATAAACCCACTAGCCTAAAAAGCACGTTCTGAGGGTCGTTGGCTATCTTTCGCTGACTGACAAAGTTTTTTGGGCTCTCAATTTATGCCTTCATTAGGAGGAATGCCTTAACACCCGATGACACAGATCAATACAGCAGCTGCCTAATGCGGGCCATTGTGCGGCAATTACCTTGACAATTAATGACCGCGCAACCTTTGCTGGACCTATTGGCATTATCGACGCTAGGGGATAACAACCAAATCCCTACACTTTTTACTCCAGTATCACTGTCAGGGCCTCGGCACAGGAGGCTCTGCAACATCAAGGGGATGTTTGTTTTGCCCGAGTGCATCTCTGTTAGCTTGTGTGTGTACAGATGAGATATGAAAGACAATATGAAAAACAGACAACAACTTTGCCTATGGGAACGCTGCTAATCAGAGCCTCCGAATCTTAATGAGTGCAAATTTTGTTTGGGAAAATTAAAAATAACAATTGTCTGTGCCACGGTCCATATGAAATCATACTGATTGTAAACTCTGATGATAATAATAATAATAATAATAATAATAATAATAATAATAATAATAATAATAATAAGAAGAAGAAGAAGAATATCCCCGTTAGAGGTTACAGTCTCCCTTCAGCCAAAACAGTCTCAGGTTTTGATCCCGATCACTGCACTCCACACTGCATGCTTGATCCCTGACACTGGATGGATTTATTATAATAAGAATAAACAATAAGAATGAGAAGTTAAAGGTTTAACGATAAGCAGGGGCATCTGAAAGTGTCTGTGGTTTGTAAATGAAGGCCCAGATCCCTTCCCTCCCCCTGCGGTGAGATGGGTGCCGCCGGCTCCATCCGCGCTCATTTGTTTAATCCCTTCTGTGAGTATTTTGAGTTGCCTGCTATCGCCTGTCATATGGGAACCCCCAGCGAAAGTATAAATAGATGATCTCAGGAGGTGTATCCTCAAAACAAGTCTTCTCAAATAGCACATCAAGTGTGTCATGCGCTCGGCTTGAGCGCATTGTGCAGAGGGTTTGCGTCCCTTCGTTGTGTTATAGCTTTATTGAGGACGGCATAGAACCACAATGAGCAAACAGCCATTGCAGTTTGGATGACTTCACTTACTTGCACCTCGAGCTTGTGAGATGCGGAAATCACTCATGCACGCGGGCAGGCGAGAAACACTGCAAATGTACGCAACATGGCATCATGCAATAAAGAAAATCTGAATTAATATTGATCCAGTAAAACTATCCAGCTGTACAAGAAGCTGTATGAAAAGTTTGAAATTTAAATACTTTAAATGCATTAAAATATAATGCAGTAATGTTAGGGGAAAATGCATTATTAAAATACATGCATTACAATTTCTCACATCAGACATTTTTCTCCAAGGAGACATAGTCTTAGTTTGTACACTAAGCTAGTGACAATGATTTAACCTTTTATAGAGCTGGGCAATTTTTCTGTGTTGATTCAGAGTATGTACCCTGATCAAGGGTGCTACAGCAGGTGTGGGGATTTGGAACCGTGTCGTTTCATACTGCCTACTTGAGAAATCACAGCAGTCTAACTGTCTTGTGTCAGGTGCAAGTGACCGATGGAGATGGGCTGCTGGCCATGGCGCTGGTTTTGTTTCCTGGCAGGAGAGGTGCTGAATGGACAGTTCTCCACATTCCCTTGCCTTGCTTTTGCAATGGACGAGAGCATTGTGACATCGCTACTAAGCATCTTTTATGGGACTTTCTAGTGATTGCTGATTTGTTGATTCTGACAGCAAGAACAGCTGCAGCTTGGTGGGGGAATATGGTTTGAGAAGTTTTGCCCATCTTGGCACCTACATCGACAAAAACTCCACATTACCTGTCTCCATAGAACCATAACCAAAAAGTGCAACTGGTGAAAACTCTGTAATGAATTTTGAATTTATACAGCAGACGTTAGCTCAAAATCAGCTTTTGCCTCTTGAGGTCAATGATCAGCAACACAGATATCACGGTTTTTCTTCTGTAATACCATACGGATGGGAAAGCTGAACATTGAAAAAGAAGGATAGGAAACACCTGGACTCCTCTGCATTGTGGGCCTGGAGGACACTTTTAAGGGCACCATAGAGAGACAGGAAAAAATGGTTGTTGGATCAAATCAAACCAGGGCCCTCACTGGAAGCACAAATGACAAGAATGACATTATCGTACTTTGGACACATCATGCAAAGATCACACACATGTCCAAACCACTTGCCCCCTACAGGACACAGGAGCCTAACCCAGCACAAGGGTAGGGGACACACCCAGAACAGAATGTCAGTCCATCGCAAGGCACCCCAAGCAGGACTCGAACCCCAAACCCCCCAAAGAGCTGGACCAAGACCAACCCACTGTGCCACTGCACCCTCTACCTGAAGATCACAATCTCTGAAAAAGATTGCAACGCTTGGCAAAGTCGAAGGAAGAAGAAGAGGATGACTACAAACCAGACTGATGGACTCAGACACAGTAACAATGTACTCAGCTTTTTCAATACTAATGACAGAAGTGGAGGACAGGAGATCCTGGAGGAACTCTATACAGTATTTGTGGTCAACAAGTGTTAACATCAATTCATTAGCACTTAGAAACAATAAAAACAGTCCAATAGGGTCGTTGTAATGATGCATAATGTTATACGATCAACCCTTCTGAAATTTTCACCTCTACACCTCTCAGGGAGCAAAGTCTAAGGGAATCATACGCAACCATTGGTTGAGATGTGAAGACAGAGAGGGACATCAGTTTGAACATTTCACTACTTCTCAGTGTCACACCTATTGGCATCACAGCCTGAAGACAGCACCCAAATGGTCTCGAAAACAAACGTTCGTCGTCGTAGAGACAAAGGGAAGGCAAAGTTCACTTCACCACTTATGGAATGTGCTGTTCTGAATAACACTTTAAATCTAAAGGATTAAAATATATTACAATTGCGTTCACTGTTTGAAGAATAAATAATGAACAATCTAATCTTTTCATTATTTAGCGCCAAGAAGCATTAGAAAGGGAAATGGGGAATTCTCCATGTGGATGCCTCCGAGGCAACTCGTGTTGTTTTGATCGGCAGGGGAAATAAATTAAAAATAAAGAGTGGCAGCTCGCACTGTGAGCTTCACAGCTGCTCAACGATGCCGAGCGACTGCCGAAAACTAAGTGGCGTTTCGCAAACAAAAAGCGAACCAGAGTTCGCATGGCGTGTTGATTCAATGGGCTTCTGGTAGGTTCTTGCGTGAACCCGGGTCCAAACAGCCGCATGCCTCTTTGAAAATACTGGGTCAATATGAGACATGATGGGTTGATTCGGTGCAGATTGCTTGGATTCAAAGCATCCTCATTATATGCTTTGCCAATATGTTTGGGTTCATTTCCCTGCTCTGTTTTTACAGAACAATTCAAGGCTGGGAAGTACAAATCACTGCAGTGTTTTTATTGTGTTTTTTTTTTATGATCTAGTGCATTACCTGAAAACATCACTCAACCCACAGGGATATCTGTACAACCATAAATTGGTTTCAGTTATAATTCAGCATTACAGTATTTGTTTTCTGATTTATTTATATTTATCTTTCTCCAACATCATTGGCAGTATCAGTTTAACAATGAGTTATCCATTCATACAGCACAGTAATTTTTACTGCATCACCTCACAGTAAGGTGCAACAGCATGAGTTGGGATTCAACCCAGGGACTTTTCAGCTGCAAGGTAACAACCCTATTTGCTCTAGTTCCTGGACAGGAAAAACGGGAATGATCTATCAAGCAAAATAAGAGTGATTTCCTCCCAACTAATGCTGAACCCCTGTCAGGAGAATCACCATGCAATTCTTCTTCTTCTTCTTCTTCTTCTTCTTCTTCTTCTTCTTCTTCTTATTATTATTATTATTATTATTATTATTATTATTATCTGACACATTTTCAAAGTAACACTCAGTGTGAAGATTGGACAGTGGACTACTTGGATTCCCAATTATACAGCAGGGTAATTTTTACTATCGGTTATCGCAAGTACCTTGCTCAAGGGTGCAACAGTGGGAGCAATATGCAAAGCCAGGTCTTGCAAGGCAAAGGTGATTGCTCGAACCATTATGCAACCTGTTGCCCATAATATGACACAGAAGGAAGGATGAGATAAAGAAATGTGGCCCTTCACTTTCAGAAAGACATTATACCCCTTCAAACCCCATCATATAATCTGCCCATCACACACTACAGCACCTACTTTTCAACATTTCCACACATGCTGGAAAAAAGTGTCTCTTCGGGAAGTTAAAAAGCAACTAACAGAACTAATCATGAGGTGTTTTTCACACGGACCGCCAGTCGGACCTTCTGCTTTCGACCGTTGTGTGCCGTACCACTGGAGTCTTTGTGAAGACCTGTTCGATATCTACTTCTGATGCGTTTGACCTGGGCCGTCGTCCTCTAGCTCTCATCGATCTGGTCTGATTTATGCACCCACATTCGTGTTAAGTGAGCACGTTGCCTGCTCACCTCTGCTGGCTGTGGGACGGGTGCACAAATAATGAAACTAGGAATCAGGGACCGGTTCCCCGGCTCCCCGGCTCTCGTTTGGGGTTCATCTCACTTGGTGGTGTCAGATAGCTGGCCGGACTGTTGGGGACAGTCAGTGGAGCTTGTTTGCTGTTGGGTTTAATTCTTTTTGACAAAGACTGATATACTCCCTGTTGGAGAAGAACCAGCCTTTATGGCACGGATTTCCCACTTGGTGTACAGCAAAATCGCTGTCTCCCTAAAGCTGAACATGTTCAGGTTTTAGTGATTGAAGCAAGGATGTAGAAAACTCCTTACTAATTATTGTTAGTGCTGGTTATTTGACACCTTTCTTCGAAGCAACTCATCAAGCCTAGATACTGTGCTACCTACAATGACCCAGCCAACCGGGTAACTTTTACTGCATCGTTTCAGAGTAAGTACCTTGATCAAGGGTACTACAGCACCAGCGGGGATTGAAACCTGGGTCCTATGATTATACGGTAACAGCTCTGTCCACTACACCACCTGCTGCCCATCGGTTTATTGGTGATGCTAGTTTCCTTTTATCTTGATTTATAGATTATGTTCCTCTTTTTCTCAAGTATGTCAAATGGAAGTTGAGCTTTTCTGTTTCATATACTAATAAAAAAGAAAGCTCTGCTTTTTCTAGTAAAAAGATCTCAGATATTTTCCATGTTCTTTTACTCATAAATTGATGATCTAGATATAATATACACATGTGACTTAGTCCAATATGTGAATTGTCTGTATGTGGTAGTATATTGGTTGTGAGTGGCAAACATCAACATAATTTACAAATATCAGTATTTACATATGTCTCTACCTAATTGCACATACACAATTTGACATAGAGCAGTGGATGGTATTGAGTTTAGATCTTTTAGCTTGCAAGCTGATAGTCCAAGAGCTAAATCTCCACTCCTATTCTAGTACCATAAATAAGCACCACTACTAGACCACGTGGCCTAATGGATAAGGCGTCTGACTTCGGATCAGAAGATTGAGGGTTCGAGTCCCTTCGTGGTTGCTAGTGTTTGCATGCTACTGCAACTCACTGTGTGATTTCCTTGAACATTGGCAGACTTCCTGGTTATACAGTTGGTGTAACTTACACTTTTGGGCTCAGAGGTCATGGACTTGAATTACACCTCCTGCTGAAGTACCCTTGAGCAAGGTACTTATCCTAAATTGCTACAGTAAAAATTACCAACCTGTATAAATGGATAAATAATTGCAGGTCGAGTGACTTTCTAAGCTGCATTGGAGAAAAGTGCCAATTAAATGAATAGATGTAGACTGTGACTTGATGCAGTAAAATTTACCCTGCTGTATAAAAGTTGTAAGCTGCTCAGTGCACAAACCTAATGATATCAGTTCCTTTGGAGAAAAGCCCCGGCTAAATGAATTAATAGTAATATTTCATAAGTTTAGGGATGTCAAACATAGCAACAAATGGGGAACGACCATGAACATGGCAGCTACCCAGCATTCGTTGCCTCCAACCAGCAGCTTTCATCTGGAGGAAAGTAGATCATCAGTGTGCTGGTGTAACAGGGGTAAGTGCACACACTGCTCAGGTAACATCAGTAGGAGCACGAATGCCTTTCTCGCGGCATTGAGCATTTCCTGGATGAGCCGAAACACGGTTTGGCAAGTGGGGCTCAGAGAGCGGAAGAAAGGAACATGGTTGATACAGGGCAGCATCTGCTACCTGCTACAAGCTCTATGTCTCATGTACACATTGCTCTGCTTCTGACATGACACACCCATACAGATGGCTTACCACCCCTTTGGGCATCCTCTCAACACAGGTAAGATAACTATGTGATTGCAGCCAATTAATGTAGGTGCATGTGTGGGAGAGCTGGGAGCAGAGCTGTTTTTGGATCCAAAGGTTACAGGTTCAGTCCCCACCTCCCCATGTAGTATCCTTGAGCAATGTACTTACCATAAATTGCTCCGGTAGAAATTACCTAGGTGTATAAATGGGTAAATAATTATAACTTTAACACTGTAAGCTGTATTACCCAACAGCAGTCCAACGACATCCTGCTTCCCTGGCCACATGTTGCAAGTTGCATCAGCCCTGCTCAAGTAACGTTCATGTGCCTTACAAATATGATCGCTTATTTCTATATACTGCAGAAATATCAACTACCTAGAAAATCTTCCTCCAGAGCATCAAGGGAATCCATTTTACCTGTTTGGACAAACTCGAACTCACTGTTTTTCTATATGAAGTATATTTTATACATAAATATAAATTATGTATAAAATATATCAACTTTATGTTCAACGTTCACAACCATCCTACCTGCAGTAACTGTGTCCCTGATCAGATCTCCCACTGTATTTCTGGTAGTAACTCACATATACCTCACAGATAAATCCAATATATTTATACAATTCGTATGTCTGCAATTATGTTAATTTGCGGCTCCGGTTCCCCGTGACCCCGTATGGGACAAGCGGTTCTGAAAATATATGTGTGTGTATGTGTGTGTGTGTGTGTGTGTGTGTGTGTGTGTGTGTGTGTGTGTGTGTGTGTGTGTGTGTGTGTGTGTGTGTGTGTGTGATATGATATTAATGGGTGGCACAATGAGCTGTTTCCCAGCACCTGGGTAGTTTGGGTGTTGGTTTTAATCTGGTTCAGCGTGTGTGTTGTTTACATGCTCTTCCCGTGTCTGTATGGGTTTCCTTTAAGTGTTCTGGTTTCATCCCGCAGTCCAAATACTGTCAGTTCAGCTAACCTGCTGTTTGCGTGTGTGTGGTTACCCTGTAATTGACTGGCATCCCATCCAGGGTGTAACCCCCTCAGCCTTGTGCCCATTGATTCCCGGAATTGGCCCTGGACTGCCGTGACCCTGATCAGGATAAGAAGTTATTGAAAATAGGTGAATGTATGGACAACATTATATTAACAGCATGCGATGTAGGAGTTCCTGTAAACTTGGAGGCTGCTGGCTTGAATATCACCTCCTGCTGTAGTACCCTTGGTCAAAGTATTTACCCTAACAGACTTAAATAAAAAATACCATGCTCTTTAAATGGGTAAATCAGTCTAAGTAGCTTATCATTCCAAAGTTCCTTTGGAAAAAATGTCAGCTGAACAAGTAAATGTTGATGTAAAAATGACCCGTCTGTCTGCTGTATATATGTGATTTCTGTATATTGCAAACATATCAGTTATCTGTAAAATACTCCTTCAGGGCGGCCTGGGAACACATTTTACTCATGTACTCAACGACAGACTTACACTTGCTGTTTTTGAAGCATCTAGGAATTGTTTTAGCAACAATCTGTTCATGGTAAATGCAGTGACAAAGTAAAATTTGACTTCATGCTCTATAATTAGACTGAGATGGCACTGTGTTAACAGGTATGTCTGGCACATCTATTTTCATTCTCTGGAAATTAGACACGCACAGTGGATCAATCAGAAAGTGTCGGTGAATTTAGGGCCTCACGTATTCAAAACGGGTCAGGATCAGGTCACTGAAGACACATGTGACAGACAACTGCAAATGGAGAAGAGAGTGCAGAAGACAAACGAAAAGCATAAACTCAGGGTCACAAATGAATCAATCCAGGAGACAACTGCCGGAGCGCCAGTTAGCCCGAATGGCTTAAGGAGGAATTGATTTGTGCCATGCAGCATTTTGATGATAATTAATGCTGGATGCATGAAGCTTCTTAATGGTAATAGCTGTCCAAATCCTTGCTTTAAAAATCTACTCATCTAGTCTACTAAGGTCATGTGCTTCATGAGTGCCATTTTTTGGAGGGATATATTTTTATACCATTTAGACTGACAGTCCAGTCCATAGTTTATTAAGTGTTATCATAACAGCACTGTCGTGTTCTCTGAAAACCAACAGGGAAAAGATCAAGTCGCTTCCATTACTGATCAAGTGAACTCAGCAGTTTGTTAGGGTTCCTTCTCCTCTTTCTTTCTCACTGAAAAAAACTAGCAACACTAACCCTAGGGACCTGCACTCTGATAGCTGCAAGACCTGATTAATCCCTACACCCCAGCAAAATTCTTGGGCTCCTCCACCTCAGGCAAATAGGTGGTCCTACTCAAGAGGGGTTTGAGACCAAAAGTCAGTAGATTCTTAGTTTTTGGCTCCAATGTGGTAGAACAGAGTTCCTCTGTCCCTCAGAGCTGCTGAATCCTTACCAGCATCGAAGAAGGCTCTCAAAACCTATCTCCTTAAGGTAAATTTCTCACCTGATCTCCTGACAGCTGTATAAATGTTTCCGTCACCATCTGCTATGACTGGTTAAGTATTTACTAGTTGCTACCTGAGTGATCTGAACTTTTTCCATTGTAGTATCACACAAAAAAGACACGCTGTGGTTTCATAATTCTGTCGTTGATGCACTTTTGCTTTCTGTGAGTTTTCACTTTAGAGAACAGCATCTGATAAAGGAATACATGTAAATATAAATGTGTAGACATAGCTTCCTCATAACTTCTGTTTCTTTTGCCACAGTTAATAGAGTTAAGTAAATAGTTGCAGCATATCACGTCAGTACAAACTTTTAACAGATTAATTTGTAACTATTATTTCCCTGGAAATGTTGTTTAATATGCTTACATTTGGCTCCATTCCTGCCCTAATCAGATCAACCCACTTCAGCATCTGCTTTTCCAAATGATAGAGGTTTAGGTGAACCACAAAACACTGTGCTGAAGTACAACTGTAAATTAAACTGCAACTTAAACGAGAAGCATTTAAAACTTTCTTCTTTCTGATCCAATTCTCACTGGTATGTTGCAAACACATTTCAAAGAAGGTCTTTAATTAAACACTCTTCTATAGCGGCATGCAGATATAGGGCATGTGTAACTAATGGCCTAAAAATTGGGTTAAGGGTTGAGCCTAAATTTTTAAAAAAAATTTATTTCTGTATAGTTACCCAAATAATATCAGCTTCTGTTGTACTTTTATTATTTATTCATTTATTGGATGGTGTTTGCCAAAGCAGCTTATACTGTGAGGGTTATACACTAAGCTACTTACAGTGATTTACTCGTTTATACAGCTGGGTCACTTTTACTGTATTGCTTGAAGATAAGTACCTTAAACAAAGTTACTCCAGCTGGGACTCCAAACAATGTTCTTTGATTGTAAGGCTAAAGCTTTAACCACTACACCACCTTCTGCCTTCACAGTGATACATTTTCATCCTTGTATTAAGAAGTAAGCTGATGTATCTGTCATATTTTGCTTACGGTACTTGTCTGACAAGTGAAAATCGTCAGGAAAAAAATTAACAAAAAAGGTGTTTGCCTCCAGCATCATTTCAGGTGATCGGTTATCAAACTGTCAGGTGTTTTCTTAAGCTGGAGGAGGACATAAAATGTGAGCAAAAGCACTGTGGATGTACCAGTCACACCAAACTGGGACTGTTAGGGCCTGTGACAAGGACCACTCTTAAACCGTCACACTCCTCATCTGTGCTTCTGACTGCCTGGGTGCAACATATAACAAATATTTCCCAGCTTGCCAGATTTGCCCTTTCATCGCCCGCTATTTTCACTGGTATTTTCCCCTTCCTGTCTCTCCTGTAAGGAAATAATTGCCTCTGCAGCGCAGTTTATCGAGAAGGAGGACTGTGCTTTGTCAAAACTCGCAAGTGCAAAAGTGACAGTAATCCTGTCCTTAGCGTGATCTAAAAGACAATGCGCATTAATGGCGTTCCACTGCGAGATCTGGTTCGCTGCACAGAAGTAGTACAGAAGTGCTCAGGAAGATGAGATTCAAAGAACTAAAGCAACAGTTCGAGAGTGTCAGATACACCGTTGCTATATTTTACACGGCCCTTCATTTACATTTAATTTATATATTTAGCAGACGCTTTTGTCCAAAGCGACTTCCAACGAACTCTATGTAGTGTTATCAGCCCACACACGTTATTCACCATGGTGACTTACACTGCTAGATACACTACTTACACTGGGTCACTCATCCAAACATCAGTGGAACACACTCTCTCTGTCACTCACACACTCTGGGTGAACCTGAACAGCATGTCTTTGGGCTGTGGGCAGAAACCAGAGCACCCAGAGGAAATTCACACAGACAACATGCAAACTCCGCACAGGCTGAGTAGGGATCAAACCCACACCACAATGATCCTCAATGAGTACTCTAATAAAGACTTTATTTACTACATCAAACTTTACTTAATTGATTTTTTTTTTAAGAAAAACTTTAGACTTCTAGCGATATCCTCTGTTTTGCTTATTTTCCCGATTTCTGTAACTATCAATATTTTCAGCTGCCCAAAATCAGAGATTTGATTCCCATCTCCAGATGTAATACCCTTGAGCAATGTACTTACCTTCAATTGCTCTAGTTAATATATATATATATACATATATATCCCCAGCTGTACAAATGGGTAAATAATTGTAAGTACTTTTGCAGTGTAAGAGACTTCAGAGAAAAGTCTCAGTTAAATGAGCATTGGATAAAATCAAGTCTGGACATGAAATTGCAGCGCAAATGATGAGGTTGAGGTTATCATACTTTGGACACATCGTGAGAAGAGTGGATTCTCTTGATAATACAGGAATAATTGGAAAAGTTGGAGCAGCTACCACATGGATGGACTCAGTGACACACACCTTTTAACACTAAGAACATCAGTGGAACACAAAACTTTCTGGAAGAGCTGGAAATGTAGTGGTTCACACTGCTGCCTTTGGACCCAAAGGTCA
This sequence comes from Scleropages formosus, assembly GCF_900964775.1. NCBI lineage: Eukaryota > Metazoa > Chordata > Actinopteri > Osteoglossiformes > Osteoglossidae > Scleropages > Scleropages formosus. The sequence goes on along the minus strand of NC_041830.1, from coordinate 10,295,961 downwards.
GAGGTTTGAATGCCACCTCCAGCTGTAGTGCCCTTGAGCACAGTACTTACCCTAAATTGCTCCAGGAAAAATCAGCCAGCTGCATTAACGGGAGAATAACTGTAAGTAACCTATCACTGTAAGTTGCTTTGGAGAGAAGCTTCAGCTAAATAAACGAATGTTTGTGTGTTCAACACGATGAATGCTGCTCTATGTCACTTAGCAACCACAACGTGAAAGAGTTTACTATTAATCGAAACAATAGATGATGACCTTGATTTTATGAACTCGCTATTATTCAGTCAAGACATAACTCAACTCCTGCAGCAATATGTCAGTTATTATAATAGCGCTGTGCTCTATATCTGCTCTGTGATCTGCAGGGACCAGCCTCCGCTTGCAAACTCTTTCAACCAGCTAAGCTGTTGAGACTTTCCTCCTTGAGTTGCTCTAATTCATCTCTCTCCACGATCACCTGACAGCCTCATCACAAACATGACAGCAAATTTGATTGGGGTTACACAGAGTTAAAAGTGTGTTGAGAAGACAGTGCATCTGCAGTATCGTTACTGACCGCGGACTGTGTGTTCCAGAGGTGCGGGAACACATTAACCGTGCGTTCTTCTTCATAATTATTCCATATTCGGTGTGAAGTCACAGAATTCTGATGATGCTCCCTCCTGTTGTACTTTTGCCTGCTGGTGATAAGTGATGCAAGTTAAAGGTCTTGCTTGTTTAAATTAAGCGGGAAACGATGGGGTTGGGGAAGATGGGATTTCTGTGCAATTGCATCCGGCCAACGCAGAGAGACGTTTATTTAGTTTGAATAATCCAATAAGAATGCTTTTACAGATGCTTGCTGGTAATCTGGTAGTCAGTTTTAATGCCATTATTATGCTATTTGATTACTGAAGAGATTTGGCCATGGTGCAACACACACACACACACACACACTCCTTGAGAGGATAGATGATGTCTTCAAATTGCTTACCATGCAGAAACACAGAGCCAAAGGACCGGATATTAATTCTGGGGTGTAAAGGGGAGGGTTGTCGGGGGGTCAGTTACCCCGTGGCGACAGTGTGTGCACGTGTGCCTTTTGTGGTTTTCTTTAATTAGTCCCATTTTCACACTCATCATGACGCCTTGACACACTCAGCGGGACCCTGAACAGAATTCTCGCTGTTATGGAAGGATTTCATATCAGGCTGTGAGGGGAGGGTTAAGGAGTCAGGGAGGGTGACATCAGCGGTCATCACAGTGGACGTGAGGCCTCCGGCATACCCTCAGTTCCCCAAACTTCTCACATGACGTGCGGATACGCACCCAGGTTAAAGGTCTTCGGCTTCCTGCCAACCTGCCGATGTAGACAAAGATGCTGAAAAAAAGAACATCGGACCCAATACATGAAGTGAACATCAAAGCCAAACTCCTCGGAACTAGCACTTTAGGTTCGGAATTAACTGAATGAGTATGAAATAATAAGAAAAAAATATGTACTTCTGACATGCAGCTACTAAGCATCTCACAGCTACAGTAACAAAAGTCCACAGGTTACACATAACATCTAAACTCTGTAAAGAATGAATTATACATTTTCTTTGGATCATTAAATGTTTCCATGCTTAACATGAGTTGGTCTTATTCTTTGAGAGCATCTCATGACCACGGGACAACAAAATGGTTAAACTAATAGTTGAACTAATGGCCAAATGGACAAACCTCACCTCCACGTTCCCACGGATAGCTCTAGTCAGATCCCACCCAGCAACCAACCATGTTTCAATAGGATGAGGGAGACAACGGACCTCAAAGTAATGCACAGTGACATACCAAATACAGTACACTTGATCAATGTCGTTACCCTTTATTGCTGCAGTAAAAATTACCCTCCTATACAATAAAATCATATGTGTCAGGGACGTGACCGGGAGACAGAGGGATAGTTGGACCCAGTCGTGGGAACTTTTATTATGAACACCAAAAGGGCAAACCAGAATTGTAGTTGTGGGGCAGGCGAGGGTCAGTCGAGGAGCGAACGTTGTTCCGGGGACAAAACAGAAGCCAAGGTCGATTTCACAAAGCCGAGGTCAGGAACCAAAGACGTGGAGCCAGGGGATCAGGAACGAAGGGGATCGAGAAGGACGGGGAAGGTATCCGTACGCTCTGTGGATGCTTAGCCAAAGCAGCGGTTCCGAAAAGGTTCCGCAACCCGGGGAGTCGACACGGTGTTTTTATACCCTGCTGCTTTGATTCGGTACAGGTGCTGTCGCTTGGGCTGATGGCGTGGGTGTGACAACGTGAATGCTTGGTTGTCATTTTTTTAGAGATTTCTTAGCAAAGAGTTTTCTAAGTCAAGTCTGAACGAAGGTCGAGAAAGATGGCAGTTATTTGTTCCCTGCAGAACATTTACTTCTCAGAATCAGTATGTTGCAACTTTCACACGCTTCAGTACTTGATTTAAAGAAAGAAAGAACAAACTTGGGAAGTCAGCGCTCGGTCTTCATGGACTCCTCATCGAGTCCAAAGCTTAAACCCATCATCGTAATCTCCATCATCATCATCGTCGTCGTCATTATACTCACATTGGTTCCACAACTCAGATCTCTCACCGTCACAAACTAATAACCCAAACAATCAACAGAAAAAGGAAGCAAAACGTCCGTCTTAAAGTTAATGACCATTGTCATTTATTTGGAGAGCCGGTGAAATACGAGCAAAGCAAAGTGAAAACAAAACCCAAAAAAAAAATAATAATAAAATGCAAAGCGAGCTCTCTGGGGGGAAACGGGCAGCCATTGCTTAAACACTATTTTAGTCGCACACGACGGACTTTGATAAATGTCTTCTGATGACCAGATCTCCTGTCGGAAGAGTCAACTCAGAGGGAAAACAGATACAATACAACAGGAGGACGGCCGTCGCCCGTGAGTAATGATCCCACGCACCACTGGGAACAGCCGCTTGCCTCAACATTTATCAGTGAGTGACATCACGGGCCCTGCCTCCTCCCTACAGTGGGCCACGGCGGAATATAACTAACACAGGTTAATTTTTCATATTGTGGGATGTTTTCGTGCTGTGAGATGACTTCACTTTGCGCAGTGGCTTTGAAACATGGGGAAAGTTTCGTCAACAGTTATGTAAGTTTTCTTAGGAGGGAACGGGGTTGGGCCGATCGGGTCAGTAAATCGGGGTGCAGAGTTCACAGAAAGAGAAGGAAAGTAAACAACTTAAGGGTTCTGACAAACTCGTTGTTTTACCCTGGCACGGGGTTCGAGGCACCTTTCTGTTTTTGTTCCTCTGCAAAACTGGGCAGCCCATCATAACTGTTCATAAAGTAGTTATATCACATTTATTTAGCAGGCACTTTTCTCCAAAACAGCTTCCAATGAACTCTACGTGTTATCAGCCCACATACCTTATTCACCATGGTGACTTACTCTGCTAGATACATTACTTACACTGGGTCACTCATCCATACATCAGTGGAACACACTCTATCTGTCACTCACACACTATGGTTGTGAACCTGAACAGCATGTCTTTGGACTGTGGGAGGAAACCAGAGCACCCAGAGGAATCCCACGCAGACACAAGGAAAACACCCAAACTCCACACAGACTGAGCCGGCATCGAACCCTAACCCTTTTGTACCACCAAGGTGCAGGAGACAGCTGCGCTCCTTGCTGTTCCACCGTGCTGTCCCTTAATTGTAAAATATATATGATCAACTACAATGATGTTTTATACCTTTTAACCAGCTTCATTCCTTGTCAATATCACAAGTTCTACACTACTTTTGGGGATTTATTGTCTATAGACCCCATTCACCTGAAATTTTACCATCCAGTGTTGAGTAAAACGTTAAAGGCACCAATATAAAATCTGAAATGGTTAAAAGCTGCCTTTGCTTAACTTTGATTAGTAATATAAACCCTTGCCATTGCATTAGTCTTGTCGCAGAGCAAGCACTTACATGACTTTCGCAGAAAAGGAGGAATGAAAGTGGGTTGCTGTTGCTTTCTTCCACCCACATGTGGGGGTGCAAACCCAGGAAGAAGCATGCAAACTGTACACACTCAGAGAAGGACTCAAACCACACACCTCTGGGTTTACCGTAGTCCAAATAATACCGGTCCAAGATAGAGAAGGAAGTGGGGTCCGACTTTTACCTGTAGCTCTGAAGGTGCGTGTATGTGTGTGTGAATTTCTGAATCTGGCATCTGATACTCTTTCATCTTTATTATAGTCTCGCCCGTTCATTTCCTATAGTCGGCTAGATCTGAACAAACGCACTAAATTTGAATAAAAACCTAAAATTCAATTAAACTAGCGATCATTAATCTTATGCGTTCGGATGCCAAGTGAGGAGGATGTCGTGAAGCGACCTAATGGCGATCAGATGAAAAAATCATACTAATGAGAGAGAAAAATTGTAAATCAGTCAAATTTGACCGGAGCACAAAAACCCGAAACTCGCCGCGTGGGTCGTGACAAAACCGCGAGGGATACGTTGTCACCAATGTCATCTCGGGTCACCCCCACCGTCCCAGGCGAATTGTTTAAAGAAGAATTAGCTCAGCCCTGCACCGTGCAGTGGCCTGGACGCCCTCTCGGTAATCGGTGAATGACTTAATGGAATCGGGGCCTGCAGCCGTACCTAATGTGGATTGCAGTCAGCGCTACAGTTTGTCCAGCTCTGGGTGGCAGCTCATCCTGGGGATGCAGAATAGTTACCCGGAAGGAGGGGATGTGTGAGTAAGTGGTGACAGCCAGCCGGGTTCCTTACCTCAAACAGGGCTCAGAATTGAAATACCACATTAGAACCTAATGCCGGACATGGGGTGCGCTGAACTGTACCGGACCAAAGCAGACACAGGAGGCTCCAGAGTACTGTAAATGTCACACGTCGTGGTAGACATCTCGTGTGCAGAAGAAGCCGTTCGCTCAGGCTGTCGTTGAGCTCGCCCGGACGCTAAGGACAAAGCTGCGCGCCGCACATGTCCGCCGCTAAAGGAGGACGCTCTGCTGCTGTCGATGCCTCGCAGAGTCCTTGAATCTCTGGAGCACCGGGACGAGCTTCAAAACCGGAGACGAGGCAAAAGAGCACCTTCAAATCGACAAACGAATCCAGATGCGGGGCGTGAAGATGCACATTTTGTTTTGTATTTGTTTTCATTTGCGCCCCGACCTAGAGATACCCCGTCCACCTCGGATGAGTACATACCACCTGTCGGCATCGAGGTCCAGAGAGCAGCTGTGGACGATGCTCTCGTGAACCATCATTTTGATCTCAGATACTGAGGACCGCGGTCCAGGGAGGACAGGACTCGAACCGGGGATTGTTGTCTGCTGCATCTCCCCAACGGACAATAGAATCAATTTCGGCGAACACTCATCGGGCTCTTCACCAGCGAAAGGCTTGTGCCGCATCGAGCTGAGCCCCCATATTATTATGCAAACAGCGTATTCAAATTTCCTGACAGACATGTTAGGGACTAAAGACAAAAGAGTAGGGAAATATGCTAATGAGCATGAGTCCGCTGTAGAACGAGTCACTGACGTATGTACGCTTCTTATAGATACCTGCTGTATATCTACTGTTTCCAGAAGGTTCCCAGAGTAGTTGATGTAGTAGCTACAACCAAAGACCAAGTTGGGTTTTGATACTGCAACCTTCTGTTCAAAAGGCTTGAACTCCTGCCACTGCTCCAAGAGCAGAACTTCTGATGAAAGATTACAGTAAATACTAATATTCACTAATATGCATAAGCTTTTTTCTGATGTAACTGGTGTTTGTCGGTAATGTTTTCGGTTTGTTGTACTCCTTGCGGTATTGCCCTCTCGGGGATGAAACCCATTCTCTATGTATATATATCTCGCGCTCCGTTCGAGATGCGGCAGGAGGATTAATTTGCATACCCACTGAGTCGGTTCTGTTTACGCGCCTCCCCAGAGGAAGGACAGCGGGGTAACGTTGCTCTCTGCGGTGTGTCAGTGCCACGTCAATGGTTATGAGAAATCGAGAAACGAGACAGAGAACGGAAGAAGGATGGATGCTGCCCTCCCTCTCCCAGACACCACAAATTTATCCCCCCCCCCCCCCCCCAACAAACACAAGCCTCCATTGCGGGAACTTTCGTGGCGAGGGCAGCTCCTGGAGCTCCCGCCATTAATCAAGGTGCGACCAACAGAGGATAAGACTGGTTGACCCATTTAAAGATCCAGGCAGGTCCTATGGGATGAGCTGTGGCTAAGGGTAACTGATACGTCTGCAAACAGAAGCTGCTTAAATTGAGCCACATGGAGGAAAAAAAAAAAACAGCAAAGAGCGGCGAAGCCCCGTTCTGCATTCAGAGACCTTCTCGTTTGCCCTCTGCACCCATCAATATCTCCGCTATCTACGCCTTCGCCGCAGGCCTCAGCTTTTCGCTTCTCCCACCGTCCTGTTTCCGAGAGCCGCCCGTCGGCCTCTCGGTACGTTTTAATCTCATTTCCAGTGATGTTTTATTTATTGGGCACGATTCTAACAATGCGCATCCGGGAAAGTCCTAACAAGGCGGGGGGATGAGTCCCGAGGCCGGCGAACATCGAAAGCGGCACCTGTCAGATTGCTTATCTGTCTTGCCGCCCGATACGTTCTCACTTCGCCAATCCGTGTCTCGGCCCTCGCTCCGACGCAACGAAACAAACAGGGCCCGAACGCTCCGGATTCTCTTATCTGTAGCCCACTTCAGCAAGAAGAGGTTGGGAAAAAAAATAACACATGCAAAATGAACACGTTGCCGCTATTAAAGGAGCGAAAGCAATATCTCAGCCTGTCGCGCAAATATGCCATTGTATGTTATGCATTTCAAATATGTGTTTAGCCAGATAAAGCTCAGATTGCTTTGTATGCTTGTTTACAATTTCCTTGTTTGCGCTGCCTGAGCGATATCAGACGGGCTGTGTTTCGAGAAAGCCGACTTGCGTCGGACGGGCGTTCCGCTGAAGCGGCGGGCTAATATGCTTTCCGGTGGCGTTCGCTTCCGATGAAACGTACCCTCAAACATTTTCACGTGCCTGTATGTGGGGCAGATCTTTCCGAAACTCTTTTTGTGAGTTTGCTCAAGTGCCTGTGCCCCGCAAAGATATAGCAAGGCACATTCCATTATTATTATTATTATTATTATTATTACGGGGTGGCAGTGAGTAGAGCTGCAAGCTCACAGGAGAAAATGGGTTCGATCCCTGCTCATTTGGTGGGGCGTTTGCATGCCACCCCTCCCCCTATTAGTTTCCTCCGAAAGACATGCAGTTAAGGTTTATTAGTGTCTCTAAAAAATTGCCCTGAGTGTGTGTGTGAGTGAGTACTTTCTGATGTACTGGTATCTCATCTAGGGTGTACCTCTCTCGGTCTTGTGCCCAGCGCTTTTAGGATAGGCTCTGGATCACTGAGACCCTGTTTAGGACAAAACGGTTATGAAAATAGTTTTTGATATTATTATTATTATTGTGAGGGTGGCGCAGTGGGTTGGACTGTGGTCCTGCTCTCCGGTGGGTCTGGGGTTTGAGTCCCGCTTGGCGTCCCGTCCTGGGTGTGTCCCCTCCCCCTCCGGCCTTACGCCCTGTGTTGCCGGGTTAGGCTCTGGTTCCCCGCGACCCCGTATGGGACAAGCGGTTCTGAAAGTGTGTGTATATTATTATTGTTAGTAGTAGTAGTATTTATGTCATCATTCCACTCAGATACTTCAGCTGGTATTAGATGAATTCATACAGGACGCCAGGTCATCGCAAGGAACCCCAAGCAGGACTCGAACCCTAGGCCCGCCAGAGAGCAGGACCCAGCCAAGACTCCTGCGTTACCAAACCCCCTGTGATGATAACATTCCCATTTAATATGAAATCTGAGTAAATTTCATAAATTACATCCCAGGTCCTTTAACAGCTGCTCTTGAACTGCTGCACAAATGAGTAACGCAGTTTGTCTGCAAAGCGCCCGTTTTCTTCCGCGTTCCCAAACCCGTCCGCAAAGCGGTGATGTAAATAAATAACATGACGTCTGACATTTCCTCTGTAAAATGATTTGTCTTTGCATTTGACATTTTCTTTTTGTCTTTCTTTTGACATTTTCTTTTAACATTCAAAAAAAAAAAAAAAACATTTGTTTATACTGACTGAACTGCATTGCAAACACCATCCATTACATTGTAAACTTAGCATTTAAAGAGCATTATCCAGTCAAAAGCATCCCGTCAGTGTAGATGGGCACGGGTACAAGACATTAAATGTCAGACGGTTTCGGAGGGAAAACTCGGTGTCAAATTAGCGGCTGCAAAAATGCCAGGCACCTCCGCTCCCGAGGCCGAAAACCAATCTCGGCAGTGAGATGTGTTCGCCTGCACCGCCGGTCCTCCGGGAGACCAAGGGTGAAACGCAAGCGAACACCACGTCGGTAATCTGCTTCCGTAACAAGTACAAATGGAGTCTGGCGAGAAACAAGCGGCACGTTGCGGTGCGCTTCCTGTGCCGAAACAGCATCGTGCTGCATTTGCGCTCGTCCTCGGAGCAGTGCTTCTGCTTAGGCAGATGTAATTAATTTAATTAGGCGCTTAATTTCGCGTTTAAAGGTAGAAAAATCGCCTCGTAATAAAATTCATAATTAGCTCTGTATTATTTTCCTATTATTATTATTATTTTTGTGACAGATGGTCCCTGCTATATGGCACCGAGCCATATGTTGTTTCGCAGATACGTCACTCCTTATTTGTGACCAGGCCTAGCTATAAAACACTTTATCAGCACAAATTAGACAAACTGGAACGTTTTCCTTTATATTTTCCTTTAAAATTATTGTTTTGATTATTTCCTTGTTGATCATAAAAGGTGTTTTTGAAGGAAATGCTGTGGACGACAGCATGGATGGATCGTTCTAAAGTGACAGTAAAACGGTAAAACCTCTCAATATAGAGCGTTCGCTTTCCAAAAATAGCTGAATAAAGTCAAGGGTTCCAGATACGTATCTTTCACAGTGAAGTAATTCATATATTTTCCACACTAATGAGAAAACCTGTGCTACCATAAGGTACATAGATAGTCATAAATAATTATGGTAAATACTGGCATGTAGCTTAACGTTATAAGTCACTTTGGAGGAAAGTGTAAGCTAAACCAATAAATGTAAACCTTTTTCTTATTGCAAAAATTATTCAAAGTGTTTTACCGTAACTTTGGTATTTTTAATGCCACCGTTTTGCTATAAACGCAACTCTTTTCAGTCCACACACACACACACATTTTCAGAATCGCTTGTCCCATACGGGGTCACGGGGAACCAGAGCCTACCGGGCAACACAGGGCGTAAGACCGGAGGGGGAGGGGACACACCCAGGACGGGACGCCAGTCCGTCGCAAGGTACCCCAAGCGGGACTCGAACCCCAGACCCACCGGACAGCAGGACTGTGGCCCAACCCACTGCGCCACCGCACCCCCTCCCTTTTCAGTCCATCTTAGCATAATTTAATTTGGACCCCATGCTTTGTTATACCTGGTCTTGGTGGCAGGATCCATTCAAACACACACACAGTTTCAGAACCGCTTGTCCCATACGGGGTCACGGGGGAACCAGAGCCAACCCGGTAACACAGGGCATAAGGCCGGAGGGGGAGGGGACGCACCCAGGACGGGACGCCAGTCCGTCGCAAGGGACCCCAAGGGGGACTTGAGCCCCAGACCCACCAGAGAGCAGGACTGCGGTCCAACCCACTGCGCCACTGCGCCACCGCACCACCACGCCCCCCTATATCAGGATCCATTCATTCATTTTCTAAAGATCTTGTTCAGTCTTGGCAGCCTGGGTACGGACTGAGGTAGGGTACACTCTGGACAGGAAATGAAACCATTGCAGGGCTATCACACACACACACACACACGCACACACACGCACACACACACACACACACACACACACACACGCATGTGCACTATGGGGAATTTAGAGCCGCCGATCCACCTGAAACACCACTTTCGATTTCGACTGCGGGAGGAAACACACAAACGCAGCGAGAGCATGAAAACGCCGCGCACACTTTATTAGATTGAAACCCAAATCAAACCCTACAGCTCAGGAACCATAAGGCATCAGCATTGCCCACTGTGCCTTGAAAACTACATGAAGATGTGATTTCTTCCCTTCCCGAATAAAACGCTGAAATAATGGGACGTTGCACCAACTTCGGGGGGTAGCATATACTGAGAGCACCTTGAAAACACACACAGACTCTGCTGCATTATCCCTAGAACCATCGCTATTGTTGTTTGTTCCTTTCTTTGACTGTCAGCTTCGTCCTCGGCGACTTTCAGGGAAACGCCAGGTTGAAGGCTGATTGTCTTCATGGTAAAAATTTTTGTTCAGATTGTTTTCGCATGCAGCCATCACTATTTCCATGATAATGTGACAGGCCTGTAAAATCCCAAGAGTCAAGAAAGGCAATTCAAAGTTTTGCTTCACTACTAACTAGTTACTTTATTTCGTGGCAGAAATGTTGGAAGATGTATTTTTTATTACTGCAAGCTTGTCTTTATTGCTTTTATTACTATTATTTCAACCCGTATTTTCATGTGTGCAGAGTCTTGCTGTGCACACCGTGATGGGTCTTTACAAAATGCATCTTTTCTTGGTTGCTTTTCAGAAAACTCCTTATTCCCGTGCTTATAACAGAAAACTTGTATTTAAAGTATTCCCCTCTTGCACAGATACTCCTTATCGAAGTGTGATGTGGTGCACGTGGTCGGTCTGTTGAATCGGTTAAAAACCCTTCTGGATTTTCATCAGTGTCTTTGCTTTGTGTTTTGAAGTCAGAGGACAGTAATTCTGCATGTTAAAAAATGGATTTTAGAAAGAATAAACTAGCAGAGTAAACAAAAGTGCATTTCACAACCGACAAAGCCCTTTAAACACAGACACGGAATTACCATATTGCTAGTTCACATCCCTCAAGTAGCTGCCTATAGAAATGACATTCAAATAGCAAATACATTGATAGATGTAACAGATGGTGTTGGAGGGAAATGGATCTGAAAGAGATGGGTTTGAGAGCTTTCTTGAATGCTGGGAGGGATTCAGCAGCTCTGAGGGACAGAGGGAATTTGTTCCGCACGTCGGGGCCAAGAATGGCAGACTTTCACGTCTGAGAGCCTTGTCGGTGGGATCACCACGCAGCCAAAGATTGCGCTCCTGTAGGTGTTGAGGTTGTGATTTTTTTTAACCATCTTGTAGGCAGAGTCTTGAACTTGATAAGGGCAGCTACAAGAAGCTGATGTAGACAGTTGAGGCGAGGAGGGGTAATCACCCATATTCCAAATTAATAGAAATAACAATCATATCAGAAAAAAAAGCTTTGTTGTTGATTAAAATAAGAGAAACTAAAGCTAACTTTCTGAGGATATCAGTTCTGATTCTGATAAATTAAACTGAGTGTGCTTTTATTCTTCCTCTTAGCGTTGTGCTGCAAATGGCAAAGTGCACACGGACGGCAGTTAGTATATAACAATCCAATCAATGGTTTTGCCTCCAGGAAGTCTAGACGAATCAAGTTAAAGGACTATGTGAGTTGAGCGAAACAATCTCCTCCGTTGGGCCTTGATGATCTCACCTACCTGTCATCACTGCACGTTACAGCCACAGACTGCAGTTATTTTTCACTTGAGTAATATTTATAGCTGGTTATTATCATGCTCTGAAATGGATCTTGCTTTGGCCCCAAAAAAGCTGACCCTACAATCACACACACACACACACACACACACACACACACACACACACACACGCCATTTCAGCGGCATGCATTACTCAGGGTCCTGATTTATTTAAAATACATTTTATACCATTCATTTAAGTTATAGCTGCCAAAATGAGACGATGATTATATAAGCATCCTAAGTTGCTTCTAAATCACATTTGCATTGCTTTCATGTGAAGCAACATGCAGTTTCACCCATCTGAACAGCTGGGGTTTTTGCTGGAGAAATTTCAGATTCGGGACTTCACTCCGGGTCACTGGAGGGACCGAAGCCCACAACCTTCAGGTGCACGTCCTCGCGCATTAGGCAACCTGCTCAGCGCCTGGAGGCAAAGCACAGCGCGGAGCGGGGATCAAAGTCCAGGCAAAATGAGTGGAGGGATCTCTTTGGCTTATATCTGAAACCAGGTGTGTGTTGGGGGGCAGAGACACATGAAACCACGGTGCTGAGTTTGTAATCCCTGGAGATGCAATATACAGTGTAGTGTGGCAGCGTGGTCCTTAACTCTCCTACCCACACTAATTGACATTCAGCGGGTGTGAACAATGGGCCGTCCACCCTCAATTGGTCTCGTTTCCTTGTTGGGGGGCCGGGATGTGGGCGGGAGGAGGGAGGGGTGCAGAATTAATGCCTGGTTTCTGCTTTGTATTTTTTAAAGTTGCACAAAGTCAGTCACTTTGCAACTTCTCCTCGGTTAATTAACTCGGTTTCTAGCCCCCGGCCTCATTGCAGAGAGCTGGACCAGGACACGCGCTCTCTGTGGACCATCCAGAGAAACCCGTGGCAAAGGGCTGCATAAATAAGATTTATTACCTTTATTCTGAGCGAACAAGAGTCCATAGGCTCCGCACATAATATTCATGAACCTCAAACATGACTAACATAGAAAACAGTTCTGCTTCCCTGCTGTAAACACTTTAACAGGAAGGGGGAAAAAAAATGTTCTTTCTTTGCTAATTTTATTTTCATCTCTTTGATTAGTCGATTCTGCTGCTGTTCATTGATTGCAGACTTTAAAATAAACATGAAGATGGCTCTGGGAATGGAAGTCAGTCAATAGACATTTGTTTGATGGCATGCCAGTATAAAGAGAACAAAATCTTAAAAATGGGACATAATAAATACATATTCATGATACTGGGGAAGAAAAAAAGAAAAAAAGAACTGAAATAACACAGAGGAAGAATCATCAATGTCCTCCCTTTGCCCCAAGTAGCATTTAAACACATTTAATTTGTAAAAGTCTTTTCACAATATTACAATTATATTCTATATTTTAAATCTGTTCTCCAGTAGTGAGCTCATTATTATTGTTGTTATTACGCTCTCCTTTGTTCAAGGTGGCATCGTGCTCGATAAACAATTATACAACAACGTAATTATTTATATAGCTGGGTATTCTTGCTGTATCAATTAGGGTAAATACCTCGTTCAATGGTGCTGCAGCAGGAGTGGGGATTTGAACCTGGAACCTTAAGACTGCAAGGTGACAAATTTAACCAGAACACATGACCCTATTTAAACTATATTTACTGAAGTATTTATTAACTACCACTACTCTGCTGTCTCACAGTGCCTGGGTAGTGCAAGAGGATATGGGTTCGATCCCCGCTCAGTCTGTGTGGGTTTTCTCTGGGTGCTCTGGTTTCCTCCCACACTCCAAAGACATGCTATTCAGGTCCCTCATAGTGTGTGAGTAACAGAGGGAGTGTGTGTGTGTTCCACTGATGTATGGATGAGTGACCCAGTGTAAGTAGTGTATCTAGCAGTGTAAGTCACCATGGTGAATAACGTGTGTGGGCTGATAGTAACACTAAGTAACACTACATAGAGTTCACTGGAAGTCGCTTTGGAGAAAAGTCTCCGCTAAATAAATAAATGTAAACTAACTGTTTGTTTTTGTATCTTTTATTGTAGCTGAACGTCTCACTTTACAACGTCTCCTTAAAAAATTCTTATACGTGTTGGTTTGTCATGTGCTTTGTCTATAACCTTGTGAAAGCAGCGGTCAGGCTTCAGGATAAATAAGAACCAATTATACTGTAAATTATATTTTATTCCACATGGTTTTTGGATTTTTGTTCCGTTTCGCCCCTGTGAATATAATAATTAGGAGAATGACCGCGTGTGCTGTGTTTATGGATATATCCTTGCACTCTGTACAGGCACAGCCTGCAAACACTTCATACAGAAGCGCATCTGAGCATGACTGCTTTACGGCCAGGAGAAACAGCAGCTCTGCCTTTATAAATTAGCAGGAGTGTGTCACGCTCTCGAGAGTTACGGCCGCTGTACGCCATCGCTCCTCAAACGGAGGGATATAGCGCTCCGTGAGCCGGCAATCCGGCGCAGGACAATCCTTCTCTTAGCAGGTGATGGAGGCGGGAGGTGCTAGGGGAAAAAACAAGACGACCCTTTGAGAGAGAGTCGGAGCTGTTGATCTGAGACTGCTGAGTTCTGAATGTCAGGAAGCCTTCGACTCTTATAAAAATTTCATATGTCTGCGGACAGAACAAAGTTTTGACTCAATTGCTTATTGAAGTTTATGAATTTGGGGCAGCTGGGAATGTAGAGGGTAGGTCTGTCTCCTTGCTGTCCGGAGGTATTAGGTTCACATCCCTTCTTCTACTGCAGCACTCTTAACAAATGTAGCTGAACTGAATAGAAAGAGTAAAATTTACTCTGCTCTATAAATGTGCAACATCATTCTAAGTAGCTTAATGTACAAACCTCACATTGTTAAGTCGGCTTGGAGGAAAGTGTCAAATAAATAAAGAATATTGTTTTATACATTTTTTTTTTACTTTTTAACTTTTAAAATTGACTGTTCTATTTACCGTTTATGTTGTGTACAAGATGGTTGTTTAGAAAGGAACTTCAAAGCTTTTCCAGCAGTTCCCTCAATGGATAATAATTTAATGATTTCATTCGATACTGAATAACAAAATACAAATGGATTTAAAAAGGTCGTAAAAGGGCAGAACAAAAAGTTAATGGTTTTACTTTGTCTTTTTTCTTTATTATGTCGAGGGAAAAAAGGTGTGAATGTTTCACCGGTGCAAAAACTTGATACTGTCACATCCACGCCCACGACTCAAACGACAACGCCTGACTCTGCTCTAGCACCTGATTAACCGTTCACCCTTTAAAAGACCCTCTTCAGCTCCCACACTTTTGCGGAATCTCATCAGAGACAACCGCCCTTCATTGTGACTCCTCGCTCGTACGCATCTCCAGTTCTCAGTTCACGTTCTCCGGTCGTTGACCCTTCGCTTTCTTTCTCCACCACGTACGTGGATCTTCGTTCTGACCCCGATCGCCGATCGACCGACCACCCGCCTGTCCCTGACGTCGAGAACTTGCCCGATCCTCTGAATCCAGACGAACGACCCCGCACTTGGGTCCTTCCGTCCCGGTTCACTGTGACAGATAAAAATTGTTTGTGAAATGGTATGTCTTATACCTTTTCATGAAAAACAACCAAACTGTCCAAAGGCTATTAGTAATTGAAAAGTATGCTATTGTGTGATGTGACTTATATTGGTAGGTTTGTACTCCAAATACTTACAGTGATTTACTCACTCAAACTGCCGGTCAAGTTGTACTGTATCGATCCAGAGTGAGTACCTTGAGCAGGAGGTGGAATTCAGACTGAGGACTTTCAAGGTGATACCCTAACCGCAACGCCACCTGCTGCCTCCAGCAGGAAAGACACTCACCCAACCACCTCTTTGTCTGAAGCGGGAGTTGGTGCATCAGGTGCAGAAGTGCAGCTACAGGTTGTTTATTTGTTTCATGTTTTCACTACATAAATAATCAAAAATGTTACATCAGTACAGGTTATCTTGCATGAAATCAGCTGTAAAGTAAGTAAATAATTAAAGCGCTGCTCCCTCAGGTCAACTAGTAGTCTGAGCCATGACTCCTGTCAAAGGTGTTATAGGGTGGCACCGTTACTGGTGATGGTCTATAATTACTGTCTTTGAACGCTCATATAAGGTATCATTGGACTTGATGGCAACTGCTCAGGCTCACCGTAGAATCTTCTGCAGGTGATTGTGCGCGAAGACGTGGAAACCTAATATATTTCAAACGTGCATAAATTCAGAGAGAAAGAATCCTTGCAGAAGCTAGGCCCACGGGAAACAGGTGACGCCAATGCTCTTAAAAAAACGCTGCTTGTTCCTACATTTCACTCTGTTTTTATTACAATAAGAAATCAAGCTGAGAAATAAGAAAATTAAAAAGCCTCACAAAAAAAAAGCAATAATGAAACGTCATTGTATATTGATGTTTGTCTTTTCCTTGCAGGAGAACGGCGAGCCATCCATCTAAGTTACCTGCCTCTCGAACCTGCTGGAATGTAGGAAGCCTGAGATAAATAAACAAATAAGCTGTAAATATTAACAAATACCTAAGGCTGAAATTACTGAGAGGTGTATCTGACAAGTAAAGCTTTCCTTGAAATTCAAATGTGCATTATTCTCCCCTCGAAGCACACTCGACTGGTCCTGCTTCTCCAGCCAGCCCAGCACAGCTCGCAACGGCACACAAACACGGCACTGACATGCCTTCTGAAAAGACTATTTATTATAACGCGTAAATAAATAAACAAACCGATAATAACACTCCCGGAATAATGCGTGCAGATTGAAGGGAGCAGTTCGGATCGCAGCAGCAGTTAATTAACAGCGCTCAGAGAGGTCTGCAGTTTGTCCTGTTTTGGAGATACAGGCACCGCCAGGTGCTGCTGGATGAGAGGACCAGAGTGGGCAGAGCTAGAGGCAGAGAACGTCACTTCATACACCTCACGAGTGAACAGGAGACAGCTGGGCAGGACGAGCGGTCCTGCAGAAAGATGAACACAGACCTGGCCCTGTATCCTAAAGGCTGGCAGTTCAGGTTCCTTTAGCACAAATTGTTCCAGTAAAACATCCACCTGTATAGACAGGTGATGAAAGATCTGGAAGAGGTCCTCAAATGTGCTGGTGTGTCGATAAGACCAAAAAAAAAAAAAAAAAAGGAGTCAGTCAGATGAATTGGTCATTTGGTGGCATTTACAATAACACCGTATGGACATGAAAGCGTGACACTGAAGAAGCACTTCAAGGACATTGTGAACTTTTAAGAACATCTAACAAACCAGTGGATTTCGAGTCAAATCAAAGCAAAACTCTCAGATAAAGCACAAATGGCGAGACTGAGGGTTTGGGGTCCTTTGGACACATCACGAGAGAACTGGATTCTCTGGGAATGACAGTGGTGACTGGAAAAGCTGGAGGAATAAGAAGAAAACTGACAGCATCCAGATGGACGGAGTCAACCAGAATGACAAGGGACACACCGCTTTCAACACTAAGGACACAACTGGAGGACGGAACATTCTGGAGACGCTCTATGTATGTGGTCAACGAAAACTGACAAGATGAACTTGGTGACGCTTAACAGCAGCATAACATGCAGTGGTGAAGATGTTGGACGAGCAACAAAACTACAGTAATACCAATGAACAGAAAACCGAAGAGTAACAAATGCTAGTCCTGCCAGCTTTCATTGTTTATTTCTTCTTAGGAGTCCAGTTGGCATTAGAGGACAATGCAGTTGCATCCTGTTCTTCCTTCTTGGATATCATCCACTTGCTAAGTTCAGGTTCTGTGGGACTGCAGCCAAGCAGGGCGACCGGATGGGCAGAGCAGATCCTCCTGATTCAGTCCGCCGTGCAGAGGCACACTGGTCCTCTTTCATTGTAATTGAAGATTTCTATCGTCCTGCCCTCCATGTGGAAGGTGACGCTACTTCTTGCCCAAAGCTATATATGGAATACATGGTACAATCATCGACTTTCAGACGGCATATGGCACCATATGCAAACATCACAATGGTCACGATTTCCAAGACATGGCATAGAAAGCTGTCCTACATTATTCCACCAACCAGAGGTGCTCTATTTCTTCTAAGAGCATTTTTATGGTCGATGGAGGGACTCGATGACATGCTACGTTGTTGAAGGTTCCCTGAGCTGAAGGGAAACGGCTCTCGAAGGGAAAGGAAGTGCTGATCGCGGAAGGAGCCTCATAAGTGTGATAAAACCACGCTCCCCTCTCTTGCCACTGATACAGGGTTAAAAATTGCCCCAGGCAAGGGCTCTGTGTGCTCACAGCATCTGAAACAGACCCAGACCCTCCCTCATCTGGACAATGAGAAGCAGAACACTTTATCGGGGGTTTCCTTATTCAGGGCTGCTCCTCTGTGGGCCATCCCTTCCCTTCGTATCAGTCTCTTTAGTATCGGCAACTTTTTAAAAAAAATACTGAAACCTTTGTTGGTCAATTGTGTGGAGTTGGAGACATTGGAAGTGGACTGGAGGTGTGCAGAAGGAGGTAGATGCAAGATTCTGCCCTTTGGACCGGCATTCTAGGGTCTTTCCTGTGGAAACAGAGCCCAGTTCTGTTTCTCCCACGGCTGTTGTACGGCCATTGATGCAGAAAAACAAAAGCGAGCGAGAGAAGAGGCGGGCGAGACCACTCACTACTGTACCTTTCTCTACTTCTGGCTGAGTTGGCGAATGAGAAGGGAGAGTGAGCGAGCGAGAGAGAGAATGGGGGGGCACTCCAAGCCCAAGCGTGGAATGGCAGCGAGCCGGAGCGAGAGAGGAGGGAGTGAGTGAGAGAGAGGGAGAGAGAGAGAGAGGGAGAGAGGGAGAAAGAAAGCGAGCAAGGAAAGAGACGAGAGAGTGGGAGAGTGTGGAGAAGCTCAGAGCTCGCGCCGGCAGGGCAGCAAAGCAGAGACGAGCACAACGCGCCACGGGGACGAGGGACTCCAAAGAGGAGGGAGACGAGAGACGAGGCAGCGCAGGATTCCCCATCCTGACCGCAGCCCGAGGAGGGAGCTACCAGCCTCCCGGAGGCTCTGAGTTCATCTCCGGCGGCTCTTCAGAGGAACGACTCCCACCAACCCCCTATCAACTACTCGACATGATCCTTGAGCTGCTCCTGCTCTCCTGGTGGATAGGACACGGTAAGCTAAGTAACTCCTGCTTCCTCCTGACAGCACTGCCGGTGCTGATTCGCTTCGGTCTGCAGGGCGCGTGCGTGAGCGTGCGTGGAAGTAGAGGAGGCTGCTGCGTGTTTCGCCCCAAGTCTTTCCATCTGCTGAGAGTTTTGTCGGGAGCCCGGCGCCGGCTTCCCGGAGGTTCGCACGCTCCTTCTTCCTGCTGTCATCCTGTGAAGATGGCCCACGGTCCCCTGTATGGGGTTTTATTTACTCAGCCAACGCTTCCTAAGCAGATCAGGCTTTAAATGGCCACTGTAGAAGAGAGCAACACATTAAGTGCAATTAAAATAATCTGCAGTGGTGTTGTGCACACATCAGCCACAAAGTGCATTAGCGTTTTAACCGGCGCAGAGCGGCGGAGGTTGGCGCTACAGGAGTGGAGCGCTGCTGGGGTGGAGGGGGATCTGTTCCCAGTGAAACATTAAACTAAGTGCTGCATCCAAAGTGGAGGGTTCAGGTTCTGGGCTCTGGAGTACTGTCCAGGAAGACGGGTCTTCATCCTGCCGTGCACATCAGGAAGTTCACGCAATTTGTGCACAATTCATGCAGATGAACGCGACGTACGCATGTGCGTGTGCGGTTACACTCTACTTTGGAAAGCGGTTCTCAGAAACGGAAATTGTTTCTTGCTGTGTTGTGTTTGCAATGCATTCGAAGGAATGCTTTTATCTGGATTTTTTTTTCAAAATGTGATTTTTTTTTTTTTTTTCTTTTTTATCTGTTTTTGTGTTTTGCCAAATTCTCGCTTATGGGTTCGGTCACTTTCTTTAGGGGTTATGGTTGGTTTTCCTGACTTTGGCAGAGGAGCGAAGAAAAACAGTGTAAAGATGCGTAAGACCAGGTTGTGGTTATATGGTCACCACTTGCAAGATAGCGTGGACACGGTCCAAAAATGCCCCCCATGACCTGGTCCAGCTGATAGTTTCTCTGAGCTCTTCTGTCGTTTATTTGCACATTGAAAGAACTGCCCTGGAGAGGACTGTCGACTCGCCCATGGTCACAGGTGGTTCAACTTGCCTTTGCAAACAGGTAACCATCAGCACTCTTTCGTAGGACATGCTCACAGTCCAGTTGTCCAGTACTTGTAAACACGTCCTTCAGCGGTCAGGAAAGGACGAACACAAACCGCGGCACATTTTCAACACGCACGTGCGAGACCGCCGAACTGTCCATTTATTATCCTCAACCTGAGCGTTATTACCCCATCTGCCTCCCTCCGTCTTGCTCCCTCTTCCTTTCAAGCCAAGCACTTATTGCATTTCCTCAGAAAAAGGATGTTAAGTACATTTTCATGGGGCCTCTTTATTTATATTTCAATTTCATGCGCTCAGCCGGATGCAGGAAATGATCTATGCGGAGCAAAGCAAATATATGCCCGAGCACACGCGGCGTGCTCCGCTAATTTGACACCGACACCCGTAATAAAGCTTTTAATATTGCTCTCTGCAGCATCCTTGCAGGAACGCGGGACCTGGTCTCAAGAGGCAATCACTCTCATTGTCTGTCACAGTGAGCTTCCAACTCGCTACTTCTTTCTGACTTCCATTGGCATACGAGTCCTCGGCTACTGATCGATTATGCGGGTCATTTTTATGTTGTTTGCGAAGATGAGCTGAATTCACGCTCCTGTTGGTGCGGTATTGTCTGACGATACCCCCCTCCCCACCCCATTACCCTGCCGCCTCCCCAATTGCGCCTCTGCCTCTTTGTTTTCCTCAAGCAAGTTGCAAGTCTGATGTATAAATTGCATAGGAGTTTTATGGCGCTCGGTGCCGAGCACCAGGGGATCCTCCAAACCGGAGCGAGTGCTTGAACTGTGCTCCAGTAGTTGGCACGGTATCCCTGAGGGGATGACAAAAAAAGGCAAAAAAAGAAGAAGAAAGTTCTCGCTTTTGGGTTTGTCGCTCTGTAAAGAACTTGGAGAGTGGGAGTTTTCTGCGTGCCGGCGCCCTCCTCGCGACTGGGGTATTCTCCTGTGATTGTGCCCGTGTCTGTCTTCCCTCTGTGGGGACGCGATTAGTTTAATTGAGCGAATTCTATCGGCGGCAAACGCAAGGAAAGGGAAGAGAAGGGGAGGATTGTTGTGCTGGGTAGCGAGGCAGCGGCAGAGGAAGCTTTATGAAGATGTCGTCTTTCTCCAGCATTGGCCCGGACACACACACACAGAGTCACTCCCAAACA
This sequence comes from Scleropages formosus, assembly GCF_900964775.1. Lineage (NCBI taxonomy): Eukaryota > Metazoa > Chordata > Actinopteri > Osteoglossiformes > Osteoglossidae > Scleropages > Scleropages formosus. The sequence goes on along the minus strand of NC_041830.1, from coordinate 10,274,963 downwards.
CCAGCTCAGGCCTCCATTGTTCAGAGTGCTTTGATTTTACTGCCGTACAGTAACGCGAGGCCAGGTGAGCGCCAGCAGGTGAGCGCCAGCAACCTGACAGCCTGATCTGGTCGTGTGTTCTGGGGGCCTCCGGGGAGCAAGGCTCTCATTCCAAACTCGTTCTGACTGTACAAATTACACCTCTGTTTGCATCACAGCTGCTATCAGTTAAATCAGGCAAAGACTGAGAATCAGAGGGTGTGTGTGTGTGTGTGGGTCTACAAATCCTGCTGTCACTGGCAGCCCCCAAGACCATTGGCACCCTCCCCCCCCCCCCGTTGCTGGCACTCATGCTCACAGTCCGCCCTGCAAGGCAGAGGGCAGATTTTGAGGGGGCGGGTGCAAGTTGCGCAGCCCAGGGGGGTGTGCATGACAGACACTTGCAATCGACCCCCAGCCACCTCCGACTTCTTGACCGCGCAGCCGCTGTGCGCGGTGCTTACGCGTGGTTGTGGAGCGATGCGGCTGCGCGGAGCCCCCGACCCTGTCACCCACATCTCTGTCACACTCTGAAGTTACATCTGTGCTTTCTACGCGCACTTTCCGAACTTGTGACCCGCTTATCCTCATGCGAGTTAACATGTCTAATTACTCTTGACCAACATGGTGCAGATTCAGGTTTAACCGATTACAGAACTACAGCACTAGCCAAAAAAAACGACAACGGAAACAATGAAAACTCTGATATATACATAAAGACCAGTGATGTCTCCACATGGCTTGATTCAAAATGAGGTTTTAAGGTGATGTGTGTATATATATATATATATCTTTAGGATATACACACACACACACACACACACACACACACACATTTTCAGAACCGCTTGTCCCATACGGGGTCACGGAGCCAACCCGGCAACACAGGGTGTAAGGCTGGAGGGGGAGGGGACACACCCAGGACGGGACGCCAGTCCATCGCAAGGCACCCCAAGCGGGACTCGAACCCCAGACCCACCCGAGAGCAGGACTGTCGTCCAACCCACTGCGCCACCGCACCCCTCTTTAGGATATATATATGTATATATCCTATCTCCACTAATTAATTAAGTAATTAATCTATATAATATAATATAACCAATAATTAATTAATTAATCCTAACAACAACAACAACAACAACAATAATAATAATAATAACCATCATAAATGCTACATTGGCATGTATTGAAAATTTATGCAGTTGTAGTTGCTGGTAGGAGTCCTGCGCTGTGTGTACATCAACACTGGGGATATGACCCTTTATCGTACTGTTTAACACGGCTCTCTGAGTACTGCATCCCACCGCTATTGGAAAAGTGATCCAGTGGGGTGGGGGGGGGAACAATTGTCACGTCCTCAGCCACGCCCCCCGGAGACTTTGCCACGAGTGGCTTCGGCAGCTAAGCACCGCCAAATTGATATTGATGCTCCTGGCAGAGCGAGGCTCATTGCGCAGCCCATCCTGTGCTTGTTTTTGCCTCATCTGCTTCCAAGGACAGTCTGCCACAGGGGTACGTAGCATCCCCTCTACCATCCTCTCACACACACACACACCACCACCAATCCAATCCAATCCAGTGAGCCTGAGACAGGTGATCAATTAGCCTCTACTCTGAATTTGAGACATGAGTAATCGATAGGGACTGAATGAGTAAATGAGGGATGAATAAATCAGCAGAGGCAGAAGGACCTCGTCCGTCCCTCCCCATCAGGGCCGCATTGTTCTTCCTGTGAGCTTCAGAAATGAACGACACGAGTCTCCAAGGGCCTGTTTGGGAAAGTGCTTTACAGTGACAAGCCATATGTGATGTTATCGCATGTTCTCTCGCTCAAGTTGTGAAAGGCAACACTTCCTTTGGCCCAGATGCAGGTACCAACCCACTCATGAGCTCAGCTCAGATGAGTGGAGCCCCTCAAACGTGCTTATCCTGAACGCATTACATGACTTCATTACTTTAGTCAGGTCAGATTGCTGAAGAAAAATGAGCTATTTAACCCTCAGACCCCAGAGATGCACCCAAAGTAGCAGCTGGAGGCGCAAACAATATGTGAGAATTTGTGCTGAGGGATCTATTTATTAAAACCTCATAGCTTCAAAGTTCTTATTAAGAAGTTCCGTCCACTTCTTCCTCTCACCCCTCCCTCCTGTGTGCTTTAAGGGGATCTCTGCTGGATTTTACTCCCCAAGGATTTGTTTATCCCGATTTGGGTGCCAGGAAAGTGGGAATTATCCCGGATTACATGCCTTCTAGATACAACCCGGGGTAATTAGACCCAATGCACTTGTGATGTCGGGGTCAGGGGCAAAACTGTGTGTCAGCTCCCAGTCTGACCTCTCCTCTCACCTTTTTATGTGAAAGAAGAAGTGGAACATAGAGCTGAGTTATTAAACCCGTACTGTAATGAATAATTGACAATATAGAAGAGTTACGTTGTTGGCATTCTCCACCCCATCATCTCCAAACCTGGCAGTCTGTATCAGAGCTCATTCTGACACATCAGGTAAGGGTTTCCAGGGTTTCTATACATCAGCCTACTGCACCCGAACAAGCAGCAGCGAAGGTCTAACCAGCACGTCTTCCACAATGAGGGATGAAAACAGAACTCACGGCCAAAAGCTGTCGGCCCTTATCGTGTGTCCTTCTTCCAGCCCAAATCGGCTTTTCTTTGTAACTTGGAAATTCAAATCATAATTTATTTGTAACGATTTAGGCTTAATAGGTAGCACTTTGGAGATCAAATTGTACTGTCCGTACACTCATGATAAGCTCAAAACTAAAAGTTTGAAAGCTGTTTGATTTTGGCTCTGATGTGGTGTAATGAGTTCCATGGATCCTTCAGAGTTGCTGAATCCTTTTCAACATCAACAAGGGTCTGAAACCTTTGTCTTTCAGAACCACTTCTCTCCCGATCTCCTAACAGCTGATTGAATTTGTTCAAATCCATCTGTCACAATCACTTCTGTCTTTCCTATCAGAATGGATTCTAGGAAGCTGCTCATACAACGCTCAGCAGCGAAAACTGTGGTATTTGACAAACGGATTGTGCTTTGAGAATTGTGTCTGCATGCAAAGCTCTTTGCCTGTTGTGAAATGCACACTTTAGTCTGAGATGTACATCGCTTCCCTGGGAAAGTGTCTGCTGAATGAATAAATATAAATGAAGATATTAATTATTACTCCATTATTAGTATTTAGTATTCAGATGGTGTGTGACTAAACAGATTTTAAGCAATACTTTACATCAAGTTCACTGTCCACACACCTTCTTTAGGGTAAAGCTGAAGCATCCAAGAACAGGAACCAGCAGGCTTCTTACTTAGAAGACCATATTTTTTTTCTTTTTTACTGTGTTTCAGTTTTAGGTTCTAAGGTTATAATATCGACCTGCAACTTTCATTAAAAAAAAAAAATCATACCTCCTCTTCTGATTTTGGTCTTGCATGCCTCATCTCACCAGTTCTGGCAAAAGACATGTGTGAGTAATCCACTCCAGGCCAACTGGAGCACGAGGGGCGTTCACCGCGGTGCAGGACAGGAGGCACTTTCAGAGTTAGCCAGATAACAGCTTGGATGTGTGGAAAATGCAAGCGGGCACGTATGTGCGGAGGGTGGAATGACGCAGCATTACACCTCGCTCAGCATTATTGTTTCCAAGAAACCAGAAGTCAAGGATTTCATCCCTCCCCCTCTCTCTGTCTCACACACATACAAAAATACACAGAAAGCCACACCCTTGACACCTTCTCTTTCTGAGACCATGAATAGCAGTTTGGCTTGACTCAAACTGACAGTACAAATACTTATGACATCTGACTGTCAGTGTAATTTGGATGACCGCTGTGATTTCGTTGGTTGCTGTTGCTCCAATGACAACAATATTGTGAACATCCCACCGGGACCCTTTGTCCTCAGTTCTTGCTCTTTTACCTTGAGTCGGAGCGTGGATTAACCCATACGGACAGCGCAGGAACTTAAACAGAACGGCATTCTCAGTATTGACCACTTGGTTTATACCATGGCTGGTGCAATGAGGACTGCCTGAGCCTACTTTATCTAATCCTGCCTCGTTATTTTGTCCTGATAAATGGGCTGAGGCAGAAGGGGCCAAGGGTGGCCATCTTCTCATACAGAGTTCGGACAATTACGGCAGAGGTTCCTCGTAATTGTTCCGAGAGCACGGCTTTGAACTCAGCCTCTTTATCCACAGCCTAGCCGAAAAGATCGTGCTCACCGAAGCGCTTCCGAAAACGTGGGATCACGGCGCAAAAAGTTTTCCGTCCCTTTTCCGAACATTTTCTCTTTATTATGATTATTGTTATTATTACTTTTTTGGTCTTTAAAGGAAGGTGCCAAGCAGCTTCTGAAATGATGACCGCCTGCATGATGGCGGTTGGCAGGGACGGGTGCTGAGGGTAGAGCTCAGCATCCGTCAGGGAGGGATATGTGTTGGGAAAGAAGGAGGAGAGCGATCAAGCGAACGGGGGTTAACGGAAGGGTGCCGGACTGGTGCGTCAGCTCTAGGACGATGTGGCCCGTCTGCGTTGGAGGTGCTCCAGCTCCGCGCCGCCTAATTAGGCCGCTTGTTGCCGGAAAGGCAGCGAGCGATCGACGCACAGCTTAGAGAGCGTGTCAGATGGAGAGCGCGGCTTAACCCAGCCGTGCAATCCCCAGCGGCCCCTTACAGGCTCTCTCTCTGCGGCAACCTGTAGCTCAGCACCATTAGAAGCTGTTCACCAGCCCCCCCCCCCCCCCGCCCCCACCCAAGCACCACGACAGAACGGCAGCTCTGGCCGCAGATGGTTACCTTTTCAGCGTGCACGCCTCTTTAGCTCTGCTAAAATATTTATGCTTTTTGTTGTGATTCTTGCAACTTATTTGTGAACAAACAAACAAATGAACGAAACAAGCGAGCGAGCAAACAGCGGGTCATCCAAACGGCTCGTCTGTAACTGGTTTTCATCCCGAGCTCAAACAAACGGAACTCCGGTATTTACTTTTTCTGTCTATGTCAGTGGCGCCCTTTCTCCTTCACTGCTCTCGGGACAGCTCCTGATAATTAGAGGCCACCGTGGGAACAGGTCGGTCATTGTGAAAGCAGCAGACTGTGGGTTCAGTTTCCGCCACAAGCGGCTGTAACAGGCAGGTCATCTTAGAAATGTGCATTGCGGGTTCAAGTCTCACCACAGATGGTCGTAAATCAGCGCTGGGATTTGCAGACAATTGTCGAGGCCAGCGGGTGCTGTATGGTGTTCAGCAGGTTGCATGTTCAGATCCCACAAGGGTACCATCAAACAGGTGAAATAAATTCGATACACATAGCCCTGGCTACAACCCTCCACGGAGGCCTCATAGGACCCTCACAATAATTCTGGTCACACACATCAGATTGAGACCACCACCAGCAATTTGTGGGGTTCAACTGCGGGAAATGAACTAAATGGGAGCACTGGTTCCACACGTGGAGAAAAGATCCTACATGAATGTTTCTCACGTTCTCTTCAGCACTATGCATCAGCATGTCATCTACAGGTTATGGACCTGTATCTGATGGACCCAGAAACAGAAGTATGAATTTAAGTTTCTTCAGATGGATTGCTTTTATAACCAAGTTTTCATTAGAGTATTTTTCACCTTATCACACCAACATTTGTTTATTTGTGTTTTGTGAACGGTCACATGTGGCTTATGTGAGAACAGGTCGGTCAGTCCACGCAATGTTGTCGTTTAAGGTATAAGAGTCTCAAACCAAACTTTACTCACAATGTGGCTATATAATATTTTTCCGTTTCCTCATTTGGGAATGTGTCTGTATTTTGCATAATTGCATTATTAATCTAATTGTCCTCATGAAAAAATCAGCAGCATAATAAATTACTGGAGGGTTTTTCTCCGTTAATAAACAAGTTGGACTCAGCAGTAATCTTCAGATATAAAAATCCCTCATACCTAATTGGCATGTTTAAGAGTGGTATACGGGTTCAGTTTAAAGCACAGTTTCAGTCCATAGTGAGTAAGTATGCAGGTTGTGTCCAGGGATGGATTCCAGTTGCATTGCTCTTTTGGTGCCACTTACATATACATTTATTCATTCAGCAGATCCTTTTCTCCAAAGTGACGTACATTTCGGAGAAAAATGCAATGCAATTCAGTGCAATACAATACAACACTCGTTACGGGTCGGAACAGGCTGCATGGCTACTCACTGCAGCGACAATGACAATTGCTTGTGTGGGGTCCCCAGCAGATGGATATCTCCCTGTAGATACAACAAATACGTGCAGGGCAATCTGAGAACCCTGACTCAGCCAAGTGTCACGTGCTGCTCGGTAACCTGACGGCTCGCTGCCCCATTATTATTATCGTTTCCTCTCCCTCGTGTTAGTGTTTCTTCACCCCATGTTAAGATGGTTCCCATCACAGGACACATCACTGTTGTTCTGCAAATACTTTGCCCCTTATTTGTCACCATCCCCACAGATACACTGCTAGACATACTGCAATGCACATTTTAGCTGAAAATCAAAGTTGCGATTTTTGGAAATGTGTATTTTATCTAGTAACAATGTATTTAATTATAAAGGTGTTATTGAAGAAAATAGTGCCCTGTATACAAACTAGCAGGCATGGCTCCTGCCTCCTAAATGAGAAAGCACAACTAACTTAAACTAACAGTATTCATTTCCAAGAAAGAGAGGAATTTAGTTGAGGGTACAGGTACATATCTCCTGCTTATCTGCATTCATTTTCTGCAAGAATGAGAATACGTGTTTGCTGTTATTAATAAGCTTGATTCACTTCGTCACTATAATGTATGACCAGCATCCTAAATCTGATTCTCACTGTAAAAATTAGCTCATGCTTTCGAGAACGGTAGATTGTTCTTAAATATTGTTGAGTTTTCTTACCAGCTGATAATGAAGTGTATCAAAACTCTAACCCCATTGTTGACGTTTTCGATTGTTTCTTAAGCGAAAAAATATTCTCACTATATGTTGTTTTGCTGTCAGATATACTTTTTCAGTGCATCATATGACGGGGACCTCATGTAGAGTGTTATTGTATTTGCCTCATTTTGCTGTCTGAGAGACACACTTTTTAAATAAAAGATTATTAAATTTTTATGAACTAGCTCTGTACTGGTGTCAGAAGTGTAATACTAGTTTTTAAGATGCCTTTTGGTATGCTAAGTAAACATGCGCTGAAGCTGTGAGTGTAGTAGAACTGACAGTAAAATGTGGAGTAGTAAAAATACCATTCGAATCCATTATTACTTTGCTTTCAGACCAGGAAGGCCGAAGTGACTTTCTCTGCCTTAACGTTGCACATTTCATTGTCCATATTTCCCCTGTGCGGTAACTTGTTGCGATTTCCTATTGACTTATTTCTGCATGAAGGACAGAAAAGTTTTTTTTTTTTTTTGTCTTATCTGAAGCCGCTTGTCCCGAGGGGGTCGCGGCGAACTGGAGCCTAACCCAGCAACACAGGGTGCAGGGCTGGAGGGGGAGGGGCACACCCAGAACAGGCTGCCAGTCCACCACAAGGCACCCCAAGCAGGACTCAAGCCCAAGACCCACTGGAGAGCAGTTTTTTCTCTTGTCCCCTATTCAATGAATGTGTTTTTTCTGCTTAACAGGCAGTTTCATCCACCCAAGTTCATTCATCAGGCTTCATGGATAGAGCAGTTCCCCATGCGCTGTTTGCACAGTGGCTGTTTGGGAAACCTTGCCATCCGGATGCACCCTGCAAAAAGGCAGCACTTACACAGCATGCTGCTGTTTCCGTCCTCCGCTGAGGAGCTACAGAATAATCAAAACCGCCTGACAGCTGGTCTGTTTACAAGGCTTTATTCCACAGATGCCAATACCCTGAACAACTTAAACAGCATGCATTTAAAGCTAATGTACAATTGGGAATTTGTGTTTTTAAATTTAGTTTGATAATGTCTGTGCTCACCAGAATTTTTGTTGTTATGTTGCCTTTCAGTTGGATGTGAATCCCATTTTACTCCAAAGGCTGTGCAAAGTTGTCATAACTTCAAAAATTAAATATGTGCTCAATATTTATTGAAATAATTAAGGGGATTTCAATGCCTGGTTTAAGACAGAAGGTTAATACTAATATTTATTACTAACTATTATTTATTTACCTTTTGTCCAAGGTAACTTGCAATGTTAGGTTTGTATACAAAGCCTCTTAAAACGGTTTATAGATTCATACAGCTGGGTAATTTTCACTGTCACTTCAGGGTAAGTGCTTCGATCAAGGGTAGAACAGTAGGAGTGGGATTCAAGCCCAGGTTCTTTAATACAAGGCAACAACTGTATTCTCTGCATAATACGAAGAATCCTTTCTGAAGGGCACTGGAAAAGTCCTGGGCTATGAAAGGGTATGAAAACACACTGACATCTAGGATGGGCTCAAACTGCAAACCTTACAGTTACATGTCAAATCCTTCAAATGTTTCACTAATGAGTCCCTGGAATCTGAGATATTGATTCCAAAAAAAAAACATTCAATTTTTGTTTTTTAGAAAACTTTCTCAACCGTGCAGTTTCAGGACCTACGTTATGACTTGAACTTATGGCCTTCTGATTTTGCCAGTACAAATGTTGGATTACACTTCAAGACAGCCCAGTTGACTACCACTGCGGATAAAGATATGATATGATGCAGGTCAGAAAGGCACCATCTTATTTTCCATCCACCCATCCATTGTCTTACCCTCTTGTCCTACTAGGGCCGCGGTGGCAACAGGGAAAAATAGGGAAAACAGAGCAGCCCAGACGTTCCTGTCCCTCCAACTTCCTCCAGCTCAACCCGGGGGATCCCTAGCCGCTCCCAGGCCAACTGGGAGATAAAATCTCTCTAGCAGGTCCTGGGCTGACCTCAGGACCTTGTCCCAGTTGACCGTGCCTCGTAGACCCCCAAAGGGAGGTGCCCAGGGGGCATCCTTACCAGATTCCCGAACCACCTCAATGGGCTCCTCTCAATGTAGAGAAGTAGCGCCTCTACTCTGAGCTCCTCAAGGATGTCCAAGCTCGTTACCCTATCATGGAGAGTGAGTCCCAACACACTGCGGAGAAAACTCATTTCAGCCGCTTGTACCCGCGATGTTATTCTTTCGGTCATTACCCAGAGTTTGTGACCACAGGTGAAGGTAGGGGCGTAGATCGACCTGTAAATCCGTCTTATTTCGAATCCAGTAAAACATGTTCTTAGTTGTGATTTTTGCTCTGAGGAAAAGTGTGTCACGCTTTCCGACGAGCCGGCAAAAGGCAACAAAACACACGCGAGGCACACATGCCGCCCCACGCACGCACCGCGTGCGACAAAAGAAAATCTTTAGTGGAGCAGAGCTGCTCCACAGGGAGGCAGAGTGTAATGTCTGATCCAGTGACAACGTTCTCTACCGTTCCGTCAATCCAACGAGCAGCTCGCCTATGGGTCTGAGCCATACACTCGTCAAGTGACACCAGTATCTGCTTAACATAAATCTAATTACAGCATCCTTCCTTCACACGTGACAGATGGAGAAATGTGTTACTTTGGACTAATGAACAGATCTTGAATCAGTCGCAGAGCTGGTTGTCAGGATTCTGTTAGGGAGGAAAATGGGACGAGGTATTTACCCATGGAGGGGAGCGCAGCGTGGCCGGAAAATGATCCGGGTGGCCTTTGCAGGACCCAACTGGGAAGAAGAACATGCAGCAAGGTGGACGAGTAGGATGTGATGGAGCACAACAGATCTGATGATGTTGGCTGTTTTTGGGGGATGGGGTTGAATAAACCCACCAGGACTGTTTCGACTGGAACAGGGTGCCCAGCAGCGCAACAGCAACACTGGACATAACAAAAGGGAGGAATGACTCATACTTGGGCTTTTTTTTTTTTTTTTTGGTCGTGACTGGGTTTGCTGATTGGCTGAGGGAGCAAGTGGGGGTCTGGGCTGAGGGGGTGGTGTACGGGGGGGGGGGGGGTGGGATCTCTGTGGGAGTAAGACTCTGGGCAGGGGGAGGTTGGAGAGCTGCCACGGAGAGACGCCACACTCGAGGTGCCACTGTGTGTTTGTCACCGGCTGTGCCATCGTGGGGGAGGGGAAGAGAGACAGTTTCCCCAGGCTGAGAAGGTCTGTCAGGCTGATTAAGTCACTCTGAAGAGTGAGACCATGGAAACGGTGCAGATATGCGGTGAGGTCTGCTTGCGTGGAGCTCCTTCTGAGAGGAGCAGGGAGGGATGTCAGATGTGCACTTATACCTGGTTTTAAATTCTTGTGACGGAGGGGCAGGGAGTGTGTCGTGCTCCCCGCCTCCGGTGGTCTCGCACCCGTCAATCTACATGCAGTTCAAGCAGACTGACGTGACAGATGGTTTCCGACGAGCCGGACTTCTTCGGCAGGGAATCGGCCGGCGGTGTCGGGCGGTCGCTGTAGCACGGCAATTCGTGGGTGGAGACTTTGGTAACAAAGTGCTCAAACAAAGAATATCAGCTGGACTGAGAGAACGTTGTACCAGGAGCGCGACAGCAGCGGCCGCATTACTCTGACATCATTCTGTCGCAACTGGTCTTTTCCACATTATTTCTGGTTCTTTTGCGACTCAGTGATGAAGCACAACAAAGCTTTAAGATATTTTGTTTGCCCCCAGTTTCTCTCCAGATGTTAGCCATCAGCATCGATCACTCTGACACACACTCATGAATCCTACGGAAACACCCCAGAAACATTTCACTCAGTTCCAGCCAAGGTCATCTACTCTAACTTATCCACTAATGCAAAATTGCAAGTAACCAGAATGCTTTGAGCTGATTTTTTTTATAACTTTGAACTTTCTGCACAACCACACAGACTGGCAATACGTGCAACAAGTAAAAAAGTGATCAAAAGATGCAAGAAAAGAAAGAAATGTACACGATACGATGAATCACGAAAGTCGACTAATAAGGTAAATGAGACGCTTAATAAAAAAAAAATAAAGATGAATACGCTTCGTCAAATCTGTGAATTAATGCTACTGTTATCTTTGTTCAGGCAGACTTGAATCAATTCCAGTGTTATACAGTGGTCCCTTGTACCTTTTTTAATACTGATTGTATTCACACATACTTTGTTCAAATCAATCATTTATAATGGTCACAGTTGGACACTTTCTCATCCCGACCAATAGAAATCCTCTGCTCCCACTTCCTCTTTGCTTTGGGCCTCATTCTCATCTGCGATAGAACGCTGGGGTATTCATTAAAATCACAGCGAAGGCTGAGCTGGACTTGCCCCACGGACTTGTCCTGACACCCCCGCCATCCACCCACCAGCAGCACCTGGGCTCGCGCCTTCTCTGCCCTGTCCTTCAGTCTGCTGCTACGCAGCTCGGAGGGTAAAGGCCGGTTCAGATTAAAAGCTGTTGAAGTGAATGGTGAGTTACTGTCTGCAGAAGGAAAAGTAATTTAAGAAAGATAGGCTATGGTAAATATACTGCACCTGAACTCCAAAGCATAGTATTTTTGAGGGATGACACTTGAGAACACATCTGTAATCCGGGCAATAATCTTCAGCTACACACACCATTGAGTCATACTTTATATTTCTTTATTTAGCAGACACTTTTCTCCAAAGCAACTTACAATGGATACTATGTAGTGTTACCAGCCCACACACCTTATTCACCATGGTGACTTACACTGCTAGATACACTACTTACACTGGGTCACTCATCCATATATCAGTGGAACAGACAAACAAACGAACACACACACACACACACACTATGGGAAAACCTGAACAGCATGTCTTGGACTGTGGGAGGAAACCAGAGTACCCAGAGGAAATCTATGCAGACACAGGGAGAACATGCAGGGATCAAACCCATGTCCTCTCACACCACCCAGGTGCTGTGAGACAGCAGCGCTTCTCGCTGTGCCACCATGCCGCCACTCTCCATGGCGACAGAACTTGCCATTAGTTGGGAAACATTTAGGGCATCCACCATGTTCATGTGTCAGCTTTCACACCTCTGGACTGGAGCCGTAGCCTTGCGACACGGGGTTTAATGCAAAAACGGTGTCCCCCGAGCCAGTTCTGTTCAGCTTCCCGGTTATGGAGGCGAAAAGCCAACAATCTGACCAAAGTCCATAAACTGGTAGATTTATACAAGCATTAGTAATTCATACGATAAACTGCAAATTTCAGTCATAATTACCACACGTTCTCGGTTGGAATTTTTTAAATAAGAAGAGCCTAACTTATTAGCATAATCAAACAAGACATTTGCACATAAACACAGATTAATTACAGAAAACCCAAGTGAAATGACTGGTAGTCAACTTCTGCCAGTTGGAGCTATGATAATTAGCTATTTTTTTGTCACCTTTGTACTCCAGTTTTCAGCTAAGAATGAATAATGAGAGGATGGCAGTGAGAGAGACGGAAAGAAAACAATATTCTCGCAATTAATATCGTAGGTAAATTATATCAAATTAGTTGTATTTCTTCATGACTGCTTATTAGCTCGTTTTTCTTTTTTTCCAAATCAACTTACAGGTTAGGTATACTACACTAAACTCTTAATAATTATTCGCCGATTTAAACAGCTTGGAATTCCTACTGTCAGTTTAGAGTTTAACTCAAGTACCTTGATCTAGAATAGCACAGCAGGAGTGGGGATTCAAATCAGGGACTTTCTCATCTAATAGTGACAACCCTAATCACTATGCCACCTGCTGCCCAGTCACTTAAACATAATACTCTTAGTATGGAGTGGGTTCTGAATGACGGAAAATCGTTAACATTTCCAGAAAATCTGGGCATTTTAATAGGGCTAAAATATGTCTGGTTTAGAGTTTACGCTGTAAAATATAAGTCAATTCTTCACTCCGAGTGCATCTGACAGTGTGACTCTTAAGCCCGATGCACAGAGTAGACAAGCAATGTCTCCTGGCGACGGCTGTAGTCACTGCACAACAGCAGTTCCAAACACTTGGTATCCAACACTACTTATTCACTGAAAACTAAAAGAAAATGTTTATAGCGTAAAAAAGGCACAATCATGCAATCAAGGTTTGGCACAGTTTACATAAAATGCTGAGATATAATGTAAAAAATCAAATATATCTCAAAAGTTAACTGACACTGTCAAGAGTCATATGTCAACGTCAATTGATATTGATCACTTGTATACAGTCTTTCCAGAAAGTTCTTTTCTACATTTGTGTCCTTAGTGCTGAAAGCGGTGTGTCCATTGTTGTTGTAATTGAGCTCATTAATCAGTCTGGTCATCCTCTTATTCTTTTTCAGTCAACACCATCATTCTGAGTAAATTCAGCCTTCTCACAAGATATTCAAAGTATGATAACTCAGTGTCATCATTTGTGCTTCTAGTGGGAATTCGGATTTGAACCAACATCCATCTGTTTCTTTTCTTGGCCACCCAAGGTGTAATTGAGTCTCCTCCAGCACCACAATTCAGTGGAGTCCATGTTTTCAATATAATGGCATATATATTATTTAGAGATGTACAGTGTATGTATATATATATATACACACACACACACACACACTTTCAGAACCGCTTGTCCCATATGGGGTCACGGGGAACCGGAGCCTACCCGGCAACACAGGGCGTAAGGCCGGAGGGGGAGGGGACACACCCAGGACGGGACGCCAGTCCGTCACAAGGCACCCCAAGCGGGACTCGAACCCCAGACCCACCAGACAGCAGGACTGTGGTCCAACCCACTGCGCCACCGCACCCCCATTCTATATATATATATATATATATATATATATATATATATATATATATATATATATATATATATATATATATATATATATATATATATATATATATATATATATATATATATATATATATATATATATATATATATATATATATATATATATATATATATATATATATATATATATATATATATATATATATATTTACGTACTAGGGGCGTGCGGTGGCGCAGTGGGTTGGACCACAGTCCTGCTCTCCGGTGGGTCTGGGGTTCGAGTCCCGCTTGGGGTGCCTTGTGACGGACTGGCGTCCCGTCCTGGGTGTGTCCCCTGGCCTTCCGCCCTGTGTTACCGGGTAGGCTCCGGTTCCCCGTGACCCCGTATGGGACAAGCGGTTCTGAAATGTGTGTGTGTGTGTGTGTGTGTGTGTGTATTTACGTACTGAAATTTATATATGCTTTATTTGTATATACATACAGATGCTCCTCGACTTACAATGGTTCGACTTACGATTTTTCAACTTTACGATGGTGAGAGCTGGCAACATTCAGTAGAAACCGTGCTTTGAATTTTGAATTTTGATTTTTTTTCCCGGGCAAGCGTTATGCGGTGCAATACTCTCTCGTGATGCTGAGCAGCAGCAACGATCCGCATCTCCCAGTCTGTCACGCGGTTGTGTTTTGTGCATCTATAATGTCACAGAAACACCCATCTGTGTCTCCTGCTACTGGTGGGAAGAAGAAGAGGAGGGTGATTACACTTCATGAAAAACTCAAGATCATTGCCCAGCATGACGGCGCCAAACCCATAATGGCCATCGCATGTATGTTAGGCTATGATGTTCGGTAGGTTAGGTGTATTAAATGCATTTTCGACTTACGATATTTTCGACTTATGATGGGTTTCTCGGAACGTAACCCCATCGGGGACCACCTGTACATATATATGTATATACACACATACACTGTACATACACACACACATATGTGTGTGTGTGTGTGTGTGTGTGTGTGTGTGTGTGCGCATATATATATATATATATATATATATAAATATATATAATTTTACACTGCACCTATTGCATCACTGATAACGCATTTAAAAATTTAACTGAGCCAGGGAGTGAACCAAATATGTCATGGTAAGCTTAGCAATAGCATGCTGAGTTTCTCTCTGTGCTCAGTGTGCCGCACGATTGCAGGGCCAGACAGGAACAACGGGAGTTAAATATAGAAATACGTAGTTATGTTTTCAAATCAGCTTTGAAACCGAAGGGCAACAGACTGAAAAGTCGATCAAGTGATATGTTAATGGGAAAGATGATTATACAGTTATTTGAGTTCTGCTGACTGACATGTTTCCTTTCTCGGCCAGGTTCCTCTAACTACCATATTTAGCAAGCAAAGTGCACAGTTATCGTAAGCAATGGAAATTTGATATAATCGTTTTTGAAAATAGGTTCCTTTTGGCTCCCTTCATTAGCTTCTGGCCCAGTATTACGGTGTTTGCTTGTTATTTGGGATATTTTCCTTCATTTACCCACTTTGACATGCAGCGTGCCGCTGCTTTGCTCACGGTGAGGATATTTTTGGTGGAAATTATTTTCCATTCGTTTTGGAAGCCCAACGCAAAAATTGTGTCTGCAAGCCAAATGTAATTTTTGCTGAACTTTATGTAATAGCTGTTTACTTCTTTCTGCGTTCGAGTTGTTTGAAATTTTCACCTTGTTAAAAACTTTACATTTTCATTTTCGATATGTACTTTAACGTTGCAAATCGCACTCGAGGAAAGTATCCCCTATATAAGTAAATGTAAAAAAAAGGAGCACAGCGCAGAGGTGTGTGGGAGGCTGCCCATATGGACCTGTATATATCGCGCACACCAGAACGTTCGGCCCGGTCTGTCAAATCACCCGGACCACCAGCGTTTCAGCGAGATGACAACCGAACACAACCTGTTCGTACAGCTCATCCGCAAAGACCGGTCCTCGGCCTCCGCACGATGCTCGACTCCCTCGGCGATGGGAAGCGAAAGCTGATTGTCATGATAAAGAGCTCCTGTTTCTTTGCATAAGAGCAATCCTGCGTCTGCTGCGGAGGGACTCAATTCAGTTCGCAACAGACCCATGTTTATCTGATACTATTTCAAACAAAACGTCTCTGTGGGTTTTGGTCCTTTTGCTGATGTATGCTTGCAAGCCCTGTGAAAGCAATCGTTTATACTGTACCTGTCAGCGAGGGGCAAAGGGCAGCCAGTAGGTATGTAAATATACATCTTTGTCACACTGGGGCTCTTAAGGGTTGGATGAAAAGACCAAAGCAATCAGATTCAGCCAGAGGCAAGAGACTGTTTGTTATTCTCTATATGCATCTCAAAACACTCTTGGCTTATTCTTGAATCAGCATTTTGCTGATGAAAATACAATTGAAAAAGAAAAAAATTGTAAGTTGTACTCTCATATCCAGCCTGATGTGATTCTTAATGAATGACAGAAGGACAGCTGTGAAAATGTGAATGTATATCAGTCAACGGATGCTAAACTAAGACATCTATCTATCTATCTATCTATCTATCATAAAAAGGGTTTATCCAATTGCAAAAAGGCAGAAATGCAGTACAGAACATGGTAAGATATGACTGCACTGATAGCACCATTATGTCTCCCCTGTGGTACCTGGAAAATTAAAGTGAGCCACATCAAAGTATTTTGCTTGACAATATTTAAAGCAACCATTTATAGGTCTAGTCATTAATTCAAACATGTTACAGGTTTGTGACAGTGTATGAAGCAGTGTATGGATACCTTTTTAATTCTGAAACCTCTTGAAGCCTTAGGAATTACAGTTTGAGATCTGAAAAGGGAATAAATTACAGAGACCTGAGTAATTCATACTCGATAAGCCATTACAAATTTACTTGCTCGCATGACTAAGCCTTCTTTCATTCACCATCATTAAATTTGGTGATTTTTCAGATGTTAACTTCTCTAAAATATGATGTGCAACGTATAGCCAGTCTTCAACGAGTTTGTAAAAGGAAGGAAGTCATATAGTGATGCTCAAAATGTGCCTCTCTGTTTCATCGTATTAAGACAGAGTCCATCCGTAACAGCATAATGTATTTCAATGGGTTATGATCAAATATAACAAAGGAATATAAACGCCTCCCTGTGACAAAGTCATGTGCCATCCAGAGTATACATCATAAGCCTCCAGGATAGGCTTTGGACTACTGCAATCCTGCAGTGGAAAGTAGATAGGTAGATAGATAGATAGATAGATAGATAGATAGATAGATAGATAGATGTAGAAGAACAAACTGTTTTCCATCCGCTTTGATTCCTGGGCCGGTGTCACTAGTTACAGTTAGAGCTCTTTCTTATGTGTACGGAAGCCCTGGTAGAAAAACTGCCTTCCGATGCTCAGAAGAACAATGTCCGTCTCTGTGTCTTTTCATCTCGCTACCGGGTAATTGCAGCTCTCTGATGAAGTATTACGGTATATGCCATGTGCTTTATCGGGGCAGCATCTGTTTCAATAAAAAGCACTTAAGAGGGAGCGTGCGAAGCAGCCCGGGAAGTGCTGGGGATCCAGCAATTACAGCATTTTCGCTTCAAAGCGCGCGTCGTACGGCCTGCGTCGCGCTTGTCGTCCTGACCTTCGCAGGCCGCGCCGCTACGCATAATGCAGTTGTTTTCTGCCATTATTCCCGATGACTCTGTTGAATATCAAAACACTTCAGACCACTTCCACCGACTATTGACATGCCTGTCCATGTTCCCACACCGACGCAAAGCGATCCAGCAAACAAGGAGTGACACAAGAATGGAAGCTTAATGATGAAAGCATCCTTTATCTTGCTGCGTTCTCATTGATTTCTGCTGCCGTGCAGGTTATATGTGCCACTTATGCATTTCAGTTCAGTGCCGCTGTTTTTTTTTGTTTTTTTTTTTTTTTTTATTATTTTTTTATTAATTTCAGTAGAGGACTTCGAAAGCTGCTCTGAGTTTTAACCTCTGACTTTTTTCACTCACTGCATTATGTCATAAAGTAGCAAGTCATGAAGCAGATTATTATATGAGCATTGGCAAAATAGACAAGTGTGTGAAAGATAAGGTGTTATAAATTCTGGTCTTATTTTATTTCAGGAACTATACATAAAGTATTGTATTGTATAAGTATTGTATAGCCTTTGTATCACTGGCATCATGTAAACATTAATAAGCATTAATCTGCACTATGTAATAAAATTAATCTATATATTTTTTCTATGTATTATCTATGTGTCTTTATTCCAATAAACAGTGATCCCTGTTGCAGACACAGCATTGTTGGATAGGACGGAATTGCAGCATTAACAGCTGGAATTGACTACTTCTTTAAAGAACGTGGTCAATCCACACACCACAACAAGAGCGTTGTCCTCTACCAGTTTTTCTAAAGGCTTCTTGGTGGTGTCACTCACGATGGATCCAAAATCCAAACGTGCAAAGGACATTTTGATTCTTAGTTTTGGTCCTGATGTCATGAAACACTTTCTCTCTGTCCCTTAGAACTGCTCAATCCCTCCCAACGCTGAAGAAGGCATGTAATATGACTTCTGTAGGCAGCAACTTGATTGATGCGAACCAGCAAAATGGTGATATCAGACAAACATGGCATGCTTTAACAATCATGTCTGAGCCTAGAGCTCTTCATTTGCTGCTGATGTTCTTTTGTTTACTCTGAGTTGCACATCAATTTGGAGAAACGTATCAGACAGATCAGTAAAGGAAAATGTATTGAAAAAGAAAAAAAGGACAGAATAGCAACACATGGCATCACTATGTCGGAAGAAACGGCCTCAAAAAATGCTCAGGCCTTTTAGGGAAAGAGCGGGAAGTAGAACGTATTTAGACACACCGCATTTTCCGAGGCTGCAGGTTTGCAGCTATTTCATTTGATTTAGTTTCTCGGAAAATCCATCCATGTGGTACATATCCGGTGGGTTCCAGTTTTTCATTTCACATGTCCACAGAGTTGGGTATCTCAAGGGCACAGCAGCAATGATTCCCCAAGGGTATAACCCTGACACAGTTCGGCCAGGGGTCCTGTTCTTCTGTGCTACCTGAATTACCGAGAAGGTAGATGAAGTTAATTGGTGATGACCTCCTTTCAAAGCAAACCTCTTTAACCAACTTCGACCCAAAAGGCAACAAAATGAGAGCAACAGATCTGGCTAGTGAATCCCTCTCTCCAGTGGCCTAGAGACCATGCAGCTGACACGATGGAAGGTCCCTACCCGGTGGCCTGCTCTGTCTGCCTCATAGATCGGTGTTCATGATTCCCTGCGGTGAGTCCTGAGGAATGAACTCACTGAGCGCCTACCGGGATTGGAATACCAGTGTATCTCTGAAAGGACCAGTTGAAAACAGCACGCAACTGGCCATGAAAGGAAATTTCTTAACATATTAATTTATGTATTCACTTCTGAAGGCAGAGAAACTCTACGGTAGTTTGTACACATTTAGTAGTTTCCGCAGAGCCAAACGTACAGTAACCGAAAAATAAGTAACGTAGTCCATCATTTTTTCAGCCTTTACATTGTGGCTTGATATGTTTTGTGGGCGCCCTTTTCCATCTGTATGCTCAGATGCACCGCAGGGTACAAGAGACGAGTATAACAAACACAAGTGTTACTGTCACCTTTAACCAGAACAAATTTTCACCACCGATGGCAAATATTTCCCTGTTGGGTAAAGTGCGAGACAGAATGGAGATGGGAGTCAACAATGGAAAAGTTGCACTCAAGACGTTAAGGCTGAGATATACCAACAAATCTGATCCAAAGGGAGGACTTGTAGCTTTATATATTTGTCTGCGAGGATTTTGTCTGAAAAGAACTTGTTCTCTTGCGTGTGAAAGAGATGAAACAATGCATATGCCTCCAGTGAAGCGCTGGCCTTGCTGACTAACTATTAATGACAAGAATGAAATCGTATTACAAGAGCACGTTTCATTATCCCCTGAGAACAGCGATCCCACAAGGGCATTCATTCCGAAGGCTCCTGCGAGGTTCTAACCGATGTTTTCTTCAGATGCTGAAGAATTCATGGTGGAATTCCTTTCCTCGTTAATGCTCCTCTGCAAAGAACAACGGTCCAAAGAACAGCCGAGCCCACGAATCGCCTCCTAACCACAGCGGTTGTGCTGTGGCGCCGTGATTGGTTGAGCACAGATCCAGCCTAATACGCAGCTACGTGAACCGCCTGTCTTGATCCATCTGCTAATGCAACACCTGGTGAAAGAATACTAAAGGATGTGACTATACATCACCCAGGGGTTCCGCTGTGTTTTGGTAATTGCGGAAAAATTCCAATATCCATAAAGGCCCGGAAGACAGAGTTAAATAGAAAATAAATAAGTGCACTTTAATAGTTTGTGGTAACGTAATGGAGTGTGTATCTAGGAGAGAATGAAAATAGCAGTATCACAGCGGCTGAGGGGGCGACAGGCACCTTAAATCTTTCCCACGAACTAACTCCATTACGGAATTGGCTTCTGGAGACGAGCCGCACTTTCCCAGAGAAGCGAAACGGGATGACGGAGATCAGTGACAATGCGAGGGGATAATCGGGCCCCAATTACAGCCGTCTGCTCTGAATTGTGGCCCGCGCACCCACGCGTGAGCAGCCCTCCCTCCCTCCCTCCCACGGACTCTGCAAATCCCCACAATCTGCATCGTTCTGTGCCGCGGGCCACCGTAATCCCCCCCGCTTCCATCCTGTCTCACCGTGGCTTGGATCCAGCAGGTGGCGTGGTGGTTCGAGAGCTGTTTGTCTAACCAAGAGGTTACCTGTTTATGTGCATGAGGCAGGAACTGCTGTTGAACCCCCTGAGCAACGCGTAAACTAGTTGTATACATTGGCAAAAATGTAGTTGTAAGTATCTGCTTAGTCACTAAATAATGACTTGCCGATGAGTCTGTGAGTCTTGCCCATTTGCCGCAAATGTGATTTTCAAAAATGGAGAGATGGGAGTACCTGTTTGGGGAGGAGAGGGGAAGGACCATTTTTTTCTCTTATGTCATACAGTTGCAAAGTGGACCAGATTTTAGATCAGATGTCAGACAACAAGTTGAATATGGAGGTAATCCATACAGCCTTCAAAAACCAGGTATCAGAGGACAGAAGGCCATTTTACAAAAATACACCATCACAGACGTTAAAAATAATGCAAATATCGAATATCAGCGAGATAACATCAAAAATACACGGAGCAAAAACATGACCAGTGTCTTACACAACCTGTATATACAAGTATGCACCATGTCAAAAAGCACAGTTCTCCAGCAGTGATTTAAACTGACAAATAGCTTGGTGGTATTCCTTAAACACGGCGCCACCTGCTGCTCGCAAAGCATTGTGAATCGTTTCGAGGGAGCGCTTGGCAGCAGTGTCTGTATCTCATCTCCCCATCCCCCTGGTCGTCAGAACATGATGGATTGGCAGGACCTGATGGATTGGCAGTGCCATCTGTTAGGCCTGAAGGGTTGACTCACTACCCGATGCCCTTGTTGTGTGTGTGTGTGTGTGTGTGTATCCATAAATCATGGCATTCAGAGTTTGAGCCCAAAACGACAGTGAGGCCTGTGCAAAGCTCAAGATGGAACGCAACAATGGAGAAAGACAACGTCACCATGGCTTGCATGGCCCTCCCGGGACTGCTGACGGAGGAGAAATCCTCCTTCCTTTGCTAAGAGGGAAACCTGTCGGCCGCTTTTCTTTACAATGAGAGAAGCCTGGGAGTCGCTTTTGTTTACTACGAGAGAAACCGGAGACCTCTGTTCCTCTATTAGAACAGAAACCCACAGGCCACCCAGGAGTGCTGCTGCCAAATGTTGCGTGCGAAAACCTCCCGCTGCAGTGGGTATATGGCTACAGATGGGGAAGAAAGCTCTTTTGGAGCTGTTAGAAAAGGATGGGAGGGGGAGCATCTCCCCCCCCATCTGAAAAACTGTAAAGAGCAGCTAGCGCACTGGCCTGTGCTGGGAACCGTGCTTCCTCCTCCTTCACACATTATCAAAAAAGATGACTGTGCTGCTGTAATCTGAGTCACTTTCCAGGCACTGGAAACGTCATTTACATTTTCCCTCTGAAGTCATCTGAGCCAGTTAACAAATTATTTATTAATTAATTTATTTATAATTTTTTTTTTTTTTTTTTCCCTTTCGTCATGTTTCTCTTCATGAGCCCATTGCGTAATACCCCATGGTCCTGGTACCCAGACGCTCGTGCAGAAATAGAGATTCCTTTTCTGGAACACCCGTCGGCTCCTTGGGGTGCAGGGGGTTTGGGTTTGTGCGGTGGGGGCCTTCGCCGAAGTCTTGTCTAGCATTTTCACGCTGGAATTTGCAGCTTTTTAATCAGTCGCTGGATGGCGTGCACCCAGTGCCTGAACTCGGTCCGTGTCGGTTTATTTCGGTAAATTCTCTCTTCAAAAGATCCTCAGACTTGCGAGATCAGACGTGTTTTAAAGATGCAAAGCATGTTAGGCAAACAGAATATGGCCTGGGCAGCCATTAGTGTCGACACCACCGCTAGCGTTGGCTCAGTGCCTCGTGACCACATGAAACACGTTCAGCGGCACTAAAACATATTTGCACCACATCCAAATTGTTTTTTGCGGTATTTTTAATCACACAACGGTCACTGATGTCTATGTCTAATTGGTAGCTGAATGGAGCTGGACGTCATGACCGGAATACCCCTCGGTCTACTTCCAGAAAGTTAATTAATTCTTTTAAATTTTAAATTTGTAAATTCGCAGACCTTATCTTCTAAAATAGTCGTAGATTTTTTGTTTTTTTCTTTTTTTCAAATCAGCTTCAGCTGGGAAATTTTGCTTGAATATTTCAAGTTCAATGTCTCAGTCAAGTTTACCACTGCAGTGGCAAGTACAGGGACTCAAACCAGCAACCTTCAGAATAGAAGTTTATGCCTTCCACCTAGACACCAGTGCATTAGTCTACTGAGAGAGAAAGGTAAATGAGATTAAACAAAGAATACATATTTAATTTTAATGAGGCTGAACATGTTACTGTCCTACTCCGAGACTTACCTCTTCGCACCCAGGCATCAGCTGAGATTCCTGCACTTCTCCACCGAAGCGTGGATAATGAAATGCAGGTCCGTAACTCATTCATCCACTAAGATGCTCTGAGGAGAGGTGGCCCACTGCCTTTGAAAGCCAACTTTTCATTTCTGTCTCAGGTTTGTGGGGTGTGATCTATGGGAACACTTATTCCGTCAGTCAGCCTGACGCTGGCAAGCTGTTCAGTGGGTATTGATCCCGTTTCATTGTCTTTCTCGTCCGCAGGATTCCAACTGCACCCAACTTGCTGTATACATTTTTTTTCTCAGTCATATGTTTTGATGATCCTCAGCTGATACTTGCATAGTCTCCCGTGCTTGCTTGTCCCCAACCGATGTTTACAAGAGAGTTTAACAGCTTCCCTTGCATTTGCACTAATAATACATTGCATTTGAGCTGATAATGTCATTAGAGAAAACAAAATGTAATTTCTAAATCAAGGCATTAGCCACATTCATAATGGTTGGAGAGGCCACTCAAATTGGCCTACTGTGGCAGAAATTCTGTGCTTTTAATTTTGCTGTTATTTACCCGACACTTTTCTCTAAAGCTATTTGCAATGTTGCATGTGTACCAATTTACTTAAATGATGTGCACAATGGTTAACTTTTACTGTATCAAATCAGAGTAAATTTCTTGCTCCAGGGTACTATACTGGGAGCAAAGCTTCCCACTCAAGTCCCCTGAGCTCAAGGCAACAGCTGTAACTATTACACCACTTGCTGCTCCTTAAGATTTGTTACTTATTTCACGTGTTATACAGAAGTGGCATGGTATTTTTACTGAAGCAATTCGAAGTAAAACGTTCTTGCATAAGGATAGTGCAGCAGGAGCAGGATTTGAACTCAGAACAGTCCGATTTCTAGGTAATGCGCTCAGCTACTACATTACATGTACCCTGGTATTTCCATATCTGTGTTTCTTTTTGTTACAAAAATACTGAGAAACACTTGAGTTTAAAATATGGTAAACTGGCAACACGTGGTGTAGTGGTTAGAGCAGTCATCGTCCGCTTGTAGGACCTGGATTTGAATCCTCGATCCCGATGGTGCTCAGTTCAGTAAAATTATGCAGCTGTACAAAATGGATAAATAATTGTAAGTCACTTTGGAGAAAAGCATGAGCTAAACGAATAAATGTAGATGTTGTATCACTCTTGAAAAAGGTATATAAGCCGAACCGACAGAGTAAAAAAATACCCAACTATAATAATGAGTAAATCACTGTATAATGCACATCGAGAGCTATAAGTTGCCTTGGATAAAGGCATTAAATAAACAAATCGGTAATGATAAAGATTAACCAATTAACCAACCAACCAACGTCTACAACTGCTTTTCCCGAATGGGGTCACGGCGAGCCGGAGCCTAACTCGGCAACACAGGGCACAAGGCCGAAGGGGGAGGGGACACGCCCAGGACGGGACGCCAGTGATGATTAATGAATTAATAATAGTGTACATAGAAGTTTAAATTGAGAAAGTCCAATTTCCAGTTACTGCTCTGGTCCCTACTTGAGACTGAACAAGCTACACGATATTTGTAAAAAACGTACCTCAAAGTTGTTCCATGAGACTTTCTTGACCTCTTTTCTGCGGAAGAAGACATTACC
The DNA here is from genome assembly GCF_900964775.1 of Scleropages formosus. Taxonomy (NCBI): domain Eukaryota; kingdom Metazoa; phylum Chordata; class Actinopteri; order Osteoglossiformes; family Osteoglossidae; genus Scleropages; species Scleropages formosus. The sequence goes on along the minus strand of NC_041830.1, from coordinate 10,250,465 downwards.
AGACTTCTTGGAAACTCTTGTTAATTCGGTGCCCTGTCATACCGGCGATGTCCCCCATGCACGCAGGACCCGAACAGTCAGTGACACTTTGCTTTCACATCGCCTCAACCTGTATTTTCATTATGCAAATGTGTTTAAATATTTAAATTAAAAAAAAACAAGCTCATTTCTGCAGATGTGCATATTTAAGCAGAAATTAAAATTTAAAAGAATCAGAGGACGATGCCATGCGGAGGCCTGACTTGATGATTCCAGCGACGGGGTTGCATGTACAATTGCAGGAGACATGACTTGGGGCCACTCCAGTAAATCATATTAGATGAGTTTTCGCTGTAGTGCTCCTCTCCGACTCTCTGCTGTGGCGGCTCGAGAAAAGCGAGCGTGGACCCAAGAGCAGATAAGCGCAACAACATGCCAGCTTTCATGTCCTCACCACACTGTCTCCAGTAGTCTTCAAACAAAAGTGCTTTAAGAGAATTACTCTTACACAGGATTAGGCTGAGTAGAAATAAATGCACCTTTGTTGATTTGTTCATGTTATTTTTATTATATAAATTTTTTCCCCCTCTTGCTTCCTTTGCAATGCGACCATCCCCAGCCGCATTAAATTCCTGCGTGTCTCTAGGGTCAGCTGTATTAAATGCGGGAATGGGCTCACGTTGTCTCACTGAATATATTTAAAAGAGGTTTTCCTAAAACTGTGTGTTCTTTCTGGATGCCTGTAGTTCAGTTAGTGGGAATAAATCAAAGTGGAAAAACCGAGACAAAGAAAACAAAGATTTTTAGAAATATTTCTGTTATCATACTATTTCGAGCAGACCGGGCATTTGGTAACTGCAGCTAAAGCAGACCGGCACGTGCTCTCATTTATTCGCATTCTTTCTACATGCTCTTATTTATGTGTACATTAAAAAAGGATAATGAGCCATATTATAGAGCACAGTAAAGTGGTAGCAGCTAATATATTCGTCATGGCTGTTTCCCTGTAATCTGGAGGTTCTTGGTTAAAATCTGTGTTCCTGGTGTAGTAGCTTTGATCAAAGTACTTAAATGGAACTGCCACTGTAAAACTGCCCCCCTATCGAATGGAGTAAATTGTTCTAAAACTCCTTATTCCACATTATAATTAGCCTTGGACCGAGGAGACTGCTTTTTGACTAATGATATTTCTGTGGCAATTTGGTGATTGGATGACCCATCTTTATGGAAAACACTTAATGCCTCTAAATACTCCAGTTTGAGTTATAGGCAGTAGGGGAAATTATGAAAATGAGGCCCTCGATCGGGGGGGAGATTGCGGAAGAGCCTGGCGTTCAGTGCAACCAGCCTGTATGGACGGTGGATGGATTAGCTGTCCACTTCGGTAACATTATCACTGCCAAGCGAACGTAGAGAAATGACCGCTGGGAAACAATTTTTCCGCGATCGAGGTTGTCCGCGCTCATTCGGAAAGACCAGTGCAGAGGTCTGATTGTGTGGCCGGGTGGTTGTTAAAAAGTGGACGTGAAACCCACCGCGGTGTAACAGTATCGGTCCCATAATGACCGCTTTGAGGCCCTGTCATGTCCAGGTTGGAACACAACAAAGACTGCTTTTAACTGCAAAGCCACTGTCACAGATGTGTAATTCTCTTCTTCTCCATCTTAGCACCTACTCGGTGCTGAGTCTTTTTAGCAGCATGTGGTTCTTCACGTCGTCCTCCACGAGCTTTTCACAGAGGCGTGAGATCCCGCTCTCAAGCGTCTTCGGGGAAAAGGGCTTCCGAGTGTCCGTCTCTTCTCTGAAGAGGAACCCTTCTTCCTCATCATCCTCTTCCTCGGTGTCACCACCTTGCTTCTTCCTGCCAGCTTGGATCTTCTTTTCACCAAGAAAGGGCAATACAGGGCAATATTAATGCTATGCCCTACCGTATACATGAGTAATGTAGCCTGAGCTCGTGTTACAGGATATCTCACACTTCCCAGTATCTAGTACCTAGACTGGTGAAAAATAAATACATATTTTATTTGCTTTGCAGCATGAGACAGGTGTAACTGTTTCAAAATTTCTAGGTAGTCTGGGGTATTGAAGTTTTTCAATACGCTGCTTTGTAGATCCATTTTTCCTTTTTTCGTTACGATTTCTTTCTTCGAGACACTTTTATTCCACACATACTTTCTAGACCTACGGAGCCATATATTTTGTTTAAAATTAGATGTTAGAAAAGAAAGAAATTAGTGTATTTCAATGTTTTGATTTTAACAACAGATTTAGAGCACAGAGAAAATGATTTTAAAGGGCAATTATTTTGGAAGAAAGTACCAGTATGCAAACAATAGATGTGATTCCCACCCACTAAGTGAGAGAGCGAACCACTTAAAGTGACAGTATATCCTTAAAATCAGACATTTCAGCACCCCAGTGTAAAAACATGGTGTATATATATTTTTTACAGTACAGTATTCTATGTTTCCTGCAGCAATGAGAAACGTTTTGTTGCCCCCTGACACTTCACTTCTCAAACTTTGACTTAATAGATTTATTATTCCTTCATATTTTCTTTAAATTATTATCTTTTTGCTAAAATGATGCTATCGCCACTGCTCATATTTGCCTCTCTGTTTTCATACGTCTTCTAATTTGACCCAAAGCCTGCATTCAGTCGTTCTTTCAATGGCAGTGATCACACAGTCTCAACCCATCTGTAACCACTCCATCAGCTCCCTGTTATTTAGCTGTATGTAATTAGAGACAAAGAAAATATTGTTCTGTACAGAAGAAGAGGAGAAAGCGGAAATATATTTCGGATTTTTGTACATAATGTGTACATGTACTCGATTTCATGTTAGAGGATTATTCGTTTTATTTACTTCCTTAAAAAAGTTTCATTCTGTGTGCAAAAAAAAAAATGATATTGCTTTAACAAAGCTCTAAGTGGAAAAAAAAGCAGAAAACATTAAGAATAAACCTGCATTTTTAAAAGTATTTTCCCTCGCAGAGAATGGAGGTTTTGCGCCCCAACCTACTCTCCTTTCCAATTTTGCAGTCATGCTGCAGTGCTATCAGTGATGGATGGGGAATATATCTGCTTTTCCATAAACAAATATTTTTTAAGGTAATAACATCTTATTGGAGTGCCCAGAAAATTGCATTTGCTGTCTGTTTACCAATTCGCGGTGAAAAGCTGATATTACTGGCTTAATAAGTGAGACGTCGCAAGCTGCGCGTGCCACCGCTGCCGGAGTTCACCTCGAAGGAGACTCCTCCGTCAATTAGGACGGTGACAGCTTCGTTGGCTGGAACCAGGCGATTAATCACCCCTCGGGCGGATGTGTGAGGCAGGTGGGCCGCATGTCAATCAGATACACCGATATCCCGCCGCTTCCTGCAGGAGTGGGCGTTGCTTTTCCCCAGCGATGTTCAGCGCTCCTTGTCTCTGGGCCCACAGCTCTGACACACATCTCGCATTGGGCAGGTGCAGTAAACACTTTGCTTGTGCACCGCCGTATGTGTCTCAGCAGGAACTGGAGCATACAGAACGATTTTCCACTCACCTTTAAAAGGGAAACCCCTCCGTTTCTGAAAAAAACAAAAATGCTTATGTGGTCCAAGAGTTATAATTTAGAACATCACAATTGCTCTATGATGTCAAAAAGAGATCTGGATGAATCTCACACTAAAGCATTAAGGAAATTATCTTAAATTATGTTTTTCTTCATTGCATACACTGCCTAACTATGAAGATAATGGCAGATGGTGTTTTTTTCAAATAATTATAAAACCGATTCTCTATGCAGCTACCAGCGTAACGTATACTGGTTCATACGGAGGTACAGTATGCGACAAATTGATTGTACTCAAGAATCACATACCTGCATTGAAATCTCTCCTTATGATGATTTAATGCATTTTTTGTATTGTTCTTGGTAATGTATGTTGCTTTGGAGAAAAGTGTTTGCTAAATACACACACACACACACTTTCTGAACCGCTTGTCCCATACAGGGTTGCTGGGAACCGGAGCCTACCCAGCAACACAGGGCGTAAGGCCGGAGGGGGAGGGGACACACCCAGGATGGGACACTAGTCCGTCGCAAGGCACCCCAAGGGGGACTCGAACCTCAGACCTACTGGAGAGCAGGACCTGGTCCAACCCACTGCACCACCTGTTTGCTAAACAAATAAATGCAAATAAAAATGTAAATGTTCTGTCTCTCCTCTGCAAAGACAGAGCGATGGATATATTGTACTTCGAGTTCTTGAGTTACAAATGGTAAAACATTTTTAAAGACAGAAACATTTACTTTCATTCATCTCAGTTCCTCAGTGTTTACAGCTCGTATCTGGCGTTCCTAAGTAATGGTGATCGGTAACAAGATGGGAAACATTGCATGTTTATGTGATGAATCAATCGATAATCAAAACTGGTTAGGAGTTTGCGGTGAAATGGTATTTTCATCTTCAGTAAGAATTTTCATTTCAGCGCCGCTCGAAGTCTTGCAGCAATATATTGCTGCTACACCCAAGAATTTTACAGCACTTAACAAGTGAACAAAGGAAGGGCTGTCTG